>NC_089827.1:75128220-75393220 GCF_035046505.1 Tiliqua scincoides
GTGAGGAGGGCTCAGTAATTGCCCCCCCACACACAGCAGGGTGCAGACCACGCCCCCATTGACATGCTTGCATCAGCGCTAGAAAGTTGGATAGGATTGGGCCCCAAGCCTCTTTAGGGCCAAATCCTATCCAACTTTCCAACACTGATGTAGGCATGTCAGTGGGGTACTTGCTGCATCTTAGAGTGAAGGGGCAGTCGTGGAGGCCTCCTCAAGGTAGGGGAATGTTTGTTCTCTTACATCGGGACTGCATTGTGCCTGTACAGGTGTTGGAAAGTTGGCTAGGATTGGGCCCTGTAGCCTTGAGGCTATTTGTTAGTGCTGTCTCGTTATGAGAAATGGATCAGGGGTTTTTTTTTGTTTGTTTGTTTCAAATAAATAAATACTACAATACTTGTAAATAAATAAAAATATTTCTTTCTAGACCACCTTTTTTTTAAAAAAAGTCTCATAAATCTAGGTGGGTCCCAACTGAGTGTCATTTTAAAAGTATTAAAAAGTTTGAGAACCGCTGATTTATTGCAATTTTTAAAAAGTAGGCATTGTAAATAAAGTACTGGAAGATTGTAAGGCAGAGTTACAGAACTGTAGAAACCAAGGGTATAAGAATGCTTCAAATATGTCTGGGCAATACTAGGGCATGAACACAAGCACACTGGATGAAGATTCTCAGGCGTTATTTTCACCCAGTAGCGCACACTCTCTGAACCTCATGCCATGGAGAAGAGCACTGAAGTGAAAATATATTTCAAAAATGCACAGAAGCTAGACAATGTATTTTCACGCAGTCCTGCAAAGTGGAATAAGCAAGCAGCCCAAATTCTCACACGGTGAAAAGATGATGATGATGATGATGATGATGATGATTAACAGTATTTATATACCGCTTTTCAACTAAAAGTTCACAAAGCGGTTTACAGAGAAAAATCAAATAACTAAATGGCTCCCTGTCCCAAAAGGGCTCACAATCTAAAAAGATGCAAAAGAACACCAGCAGATATTTGGGAAAGATCTGCCCAGGGGAAAGATTTGCCCAGTTCCCCGGGCATGCATCTAAACAAAGATAGTATCTCTGATTTTGCTCTTCTTTCGTTGTTCTTTCGTTCCCAACTTTGTAACATAAGATTAAATAGATGGTGTTGCCATGAATTCACATACTTATCATACAGAATTACGCTATATGTATCATAATAATCATAATCATGCATTATATGATTATGTATGAAATACCATATAAGGGATATGATATATTTCACATATCCTATTGTGAGCATGACAAAATATTTAGATGAGGCCAGAGAAGTGAGTCCTGCAACAAAATATTACATAGATTTCTAGTTGTAAGGAAAAGCCGGGTAGAGTCATGTGTTATCTCTTGAATGTGAGCTGTTCCCTCTTCTCTTTCCAGCATCCATTTTCCTGTGTCTTTCCCCCCCCCCCCAAAAGCTGAACATTCTGTTTTATCTGCGGCTGTGATCAGCTGTAAACGTCAGTGAGCTACATTGCCCATCCAGCTTAGGGGTTCTTTGGATTGATCAATCGATCGATCAATCGATCTATCGCCCTCCTTTGTGGGTGCCTGCATATCCCCACCCACAAGGCATCCTCTGCATCAGTTACATGCTTCAGGACAGCCCACCAGTAACCACACGTGACAGTGACTTCTGTTACACTGCACATGCCCGATCTCATCTGATCTTGGAAGCTAAGCAGGGTCAGGCCTGGTTAGTACTTGGATGGGAGACCACATGGGAATACTGGGTGCTGTAGGCTTATACAATAGTCTTTCGAGACTGAAGGTTGCCAACCACCAGTGACTCCTCAGTGACAGGGCTCTTCAGTCTAGAAAAAGCTGCCTGAGAGAGGACATGATTGAGGCATATAAAATTATGCAGGGGATGGATAAAGTGGATAGGGGGGATGTCCTTTTTCCTCTCACACAACACCAGAACCAGGGGACATCCACTAAAATTGAGTGTTGGGAGAGTTAGGACAGACAAAACAAAATACTTCTTTACTCAGCATGTAGTTAAACTGTGGAACTCCTTGCCACAGGAAGTAGCGATGGCATTGGGCCCAGTCACCTTTAAAGGGGGATTGGACAAATTTCTGGAGGACAAGTCCATCACAGCTTACAAGCCATGAGGAGTATGTGCAGCATTCTGAATTTAGAAGTAGGCTACGTCAGAATGCCAGATGCAAGGGAGGGCACCAGGATGTAGGTCTCATGTTGTCTTGTGTGCTCCCTGACACTTCTGGTGAGCCATTGTGAGATGCAGGAAGCTGGATTAAATGGGCCTTGGCTTGATCCAGCAGAACTCTTCTTATGGATGCAGTAGCGAAATCCCCAGATGACCAGAAAACTCAACTGGGATAATCTGGGAAAACCTGAGGGCCCAATCCTATCCCATTTTCCAGTGCTGGTGCAGCTGTGCCAATGGGGCATGCGCTGCATCTTTTGGTGGGGCAGCAGGCGCAGAGGCCTTCTTAAGGTATGGGAACATTTGTTCCCTTACCTTGGGGCTGCATTGAGGCTGTACCGGTGCTGAAAAATTGGATAGGATTGGGCTCTGAGTCAGATGTTACAAGCAGGATCAGGCCTGGTTAGTACTTGGATGGGAGACCGCCTGGGAATACCGGGTGCTGTAGGCTTATACCATAGTCTTTCGAGACTGAAGGTTGCCAACCAGATGTTACATATGCTATGAGCAGATGAGCAGTAGAATAGTAGAAATGGCTACCACAATGCTTTTGCAGCCATTATATCACCGTACTAAGGTTTCCAGACATTTATCTGCAGAACCCACATTTTTTAAAATCAAACAATGGGATTCCTGAGAAATTCCTAGTTAGACTCAGCAGGGCCCCTACAGTTTCATTAGGTTCAGATGCTGGAATTACCTGAATACCTACTCTCTTTTTCGGCAAGATGGCAAGCCCACTCATCGCGTTTTCCTACAATCATTAATATACTTTGCCAAAAGATGCCAAAATATGTTTAGTCAACTGATAAGTAAATACTTTTTTTTTTCAAATTTATGGTGAAATAGTATTTGCATTCTTTGTTGGGTTATTGTAGATGTATTTAATTTGTTCTAAAAGGGTATAAAGTCCACTGTTTACTTTGTTCGTTTCACACAGAGGAAGTACTGAGTCTTTCTTTTGGTATCTTTACTTCCTTTCGATAAATTCAGTGTGATTAATAATTGAGAGGGTGAAAAAGGATATTTTGTTTGAACATTATTTATTTTGCATGACTGTGGTTGATTATCTAATAGACCGGTATGCAATATTAGCATACCTTTATTTAATTGCCGCCAATACAAATATTAACCTTTGAATAAGGCTAAAAACAAATCTGAAGGCCTGATCCTATCCAACTTTCCAGTGTCAATGCAGCCATGCCAATGGGGCATGTGCTAGATCCTGCAATGGAGGGGCAAGTCACAAGGGCCTCATGGTAAGTTGTGGTAGTCTCCCATATGTCCCCAGTGCCAATGGGAGAAAATTCAAGACCTTGCTAGGGAAAGAGGGCATTCATCTGATATTGACCTGAGTAGACTACAACTCCATCCTTCCTGAGAACCACTTCAGATAATATATCTGAAGGATATACTAAGGACTGGGAAAAGACACATTGCAGTCCAAGCCGCTGGACTAGTGCGCTGGTGGGCCGCTGTGAGATACAGGGAGCTGGACTAGATGGGCCTATGGCCTGCTCCAGTGGGGCTGTTCTTATGTTCTTAACTACAATTCCCAGGAGGCCTTGCAGGTCTCTTGTTATCTGGTGCGCTCCCTGGGGCATTTGGTGGGCCGCTGTGAGATACAGGAAGCTGGACTAGATGGGCCTATGGCCTGATCCAGTGGGGCTGTTCTTATGTTCTTAACTACAATTCCCAGGAAGCCTTGCAGGTCTCTTGTTATCTGGTGCGCTCCCTGGGGCATTTGGTGGGCCGCTGTGAGATACAGGAAGCTGGACAAGATGGGCCTATGGCCTGATCCAGTGGGGCTGTTCTTATGTTCTTAAGCAGCTGCATTGCATGCCTGAAACCTGTGTTCTAAAATTGCTTGCAGTGTCACAGGGAATGCACCTTATAAAGAATTATCCTTATAAATATTGCCTTTCCAAGAAACCAGATACACTTGATCACTCAAAATTCACCATGCAGAATGTACTCTCAGGCCTTCAGAGCATAGACTAGAGAGCGTAGACTAGAGCAGTGGTTCTGAGACCCACCAGTGGATTGTGACCCCATTTTGGGCGGATTACGAAACTGACAGGACAGATCAGGCTACATGTATCAATGGTTAAACAAGTTGCTGCTGGGGGAGGAAACTGCTGCCCAATCACCATTATAGCCACACTCCTTGGCATCCATAAATCAGGCAGCAGCCTCTTGGGCCTCTAAAAAGTTTGGGAATCACTGGACTAGAGTGAGGTTTAATCAATCCTATAAGAATACTACAATCAGAGACTTCCAGTGGGCTGTAAGCCACATTATCAATTGATGCCACACCTTGAGATTGTGATACTGCTATCTGGAAACTTGATAATTTGAGTCTACATTTGCATTTAACCATTTTTATAAGGCACAGTACCAAATTTCATATCAGGTCAGGTGCTTAAACAGCATGTGCGATAAATCAAGTTACTCAGTGAGTCATTTCACAGGTGTCATGTCACTGTACCCTTCTGAAGCGCTACTACCTGGTCACAGAAACTGGCAAGGATGTTTTGAAGGAGTGAGTATCCAGGTGCAGTGCCAATTGTGTTTCATGATGTTGTGCACTGGTTAATAAATGCACTTATTTATCATGTGGGTTTCCAAGTTCATCCCTGTGAAAGCTGAAAGAGGAAATATATGTAGAAATTTGCAAAGTGATGAATGGATTGGGGATTTGTGCTTTTTTCAGATTTCAACCTCCGTCATCAAGACATCATGTTTCTGATAGTTTCCCCAAACAGACAAGCACGTCGGAAAATGCTCTTATGTTCGAACACCTGTAATCTTTCATCTTTACATAGAAATTACAGCTACACTATATTTTAATAGCTATGTGTCTAGCTAAGTAAAATCTAGATGAGAACTCTTATTGGATAGGATGGAGCCTGCTATTTAGTTATTGTGAATGAAGCTGATTGAAGAGCCACATTCATGGAACAAGGAGTCTTTCCAAGTTCGGTTCAGATAGAATGTTTCTGAGAAAATACATCCAGCTTCCGTTGCAGGGATTATGTCCCAGTGAACTTGTTTGGATGGTGTAATATTCTGGAAGAAAAAAAAGTTCGAGCAAATCATCCAGAGCCCTACCTGTGCCAGCGGAGACCCCCTGTGCTGGCTTCCGAGTGCCATTAATGTGCTCTAAAGCACGTTCATGCAGACTTGGGAGTCAGCTGGCCCAGCGCGGGGGCCCACACTGGATCGAGGAGGCCCACACTGGATCCGGCCCCCGACTGGGTATATTTGTGCTGGGTCTGATAGGCTGGCATAGGGGGTGGGAGAGGATGGTGGGAAGACAGAAACGAGGCAGGGAGGGGGTTTGGGTGGGGGAGAGTGGACCAGGAAGCAGGTCAGGCCTAGGAACAGGGTGGGATTGACCAAGGCAGTGCAGACTGAATCCCAACCCCAGTCCGTGGCCCAAGCAACCTTACACAGGCTGCTCAGATTTGCACCCATGATTTCTCTGGTGCAGATCTGAGAAGCCCTATAGGAGTGGTTTAGGGTTAGGTTTGGGCTGCCTGTTTGGTGTGCTTTATACAACATGTTGTATTTAGGACCAGTGGAGATGTGGCCATGCTTGCAATGCATCTGCATCCTTATCGTTCTTTCTCAGTCTTTTGTTGTTGGCAACCTTCAGTCTCGAAAGACTCTGGTATCGCGCTCTGAATGGTGATTCTGGAACAGCGTCTAGTGTGGCTGAAAAGGCCGATTCGGGAGTGACAATCCCTTCCACACCGGGAGCAAGTGCAGTCTGTCCCTGGTCTGTCTCCCTGGCTACGGGCCTTCCTTCTTTGCCTCAGTCTGTTGGCCAAGTGTCTCTTCAAACTGGGAAAGGCCATGCTGCACAGCCTGCCTCCAAGCGGGCCGCTCAGAGGCCAGGGTTTCCCACTTGTTGAGGTCCACTCCTGAGGCCTTCAGATCCCTTTTGCAGATGTCCTTGTATCGCAGCTGTGGTCTACCTGTAGGGCGCTTTCCTTGCACGAGTTCTCCATAGAGGAGATCCTTTGGGATCCGGCCATCATCCATTCTCATAACATGACCGAGCCAACGCAGGCGTCTCTGTCTACACTTCTCTAAAGACATCATAGGTGTCCAATACTCTCTGCCTTCCAAAGGGAACTGACATCATAAATGCAACCCTAAACTTCCAGTGCTTGGGGGAGCCAGACAGCACATTCTCTGTAATATCTAAAGTGTTTAATCTTTATTTTGTAAGTTGAACAATCTTGCAAATTTCCAAATCTTGCAGGCAATTAGTATATTTCTCGTCACTAGCTTATCAATATCCTTGTCAGAAAAGAGGCTGACATGCCCTCCCCCAAAAAAAACTCAGTAGAAGGAAAATGTATTAATTGGTAAAGCAGGAAGATGTTGATCAAATTTGCGCCAGTAGGCTTTTTGGTATGAGACAGAGTTAATAGTGTAAACGTTATTCTGAAGGACTGGATGTGGATTTATTTCCTTTTAGTGGCAACATATAACCCAAAATTAATTCTAAACAAATGTCACAATTACGTTGTCTTTCAGACCAATCCTACCTAACACTCAGCATGGTGATGCAGCTATACCTACATGGCATCGGGGGGGGGGGGGTGTTGGCCTCCAGAGGCCTCATTTGGTCAATGGAACATTTGGGAGAATGTCCTTGCCAGTCCAGTAGGTGTACACAGACATGACAAGTCTGAGTGGCTCCGTGATGGTGGATCGAGCCCAGGAATGGAGCTAGGATTTGGTGGGCACCACTGCCACTGAATCCAACCTCTGAATCCAATCCAGTCCAGCTTCCTCCCAGACTGGTGAATGCCTCCATTTTGCTCCCACCACCTGGAATGGCTCCAAAGATAGGGAGAGGGGCCGCTTGCATGCCATGGTGAGGCTCCCTGCAAAACTTAGGGCTTTGCACCCCTTCTAGCTATGACACACTGCACATTCAGTAGGATTGGGCCACAAGCCTAATTCTGGGTTGGGCAGATCCGGGCTCAAGACTCTGTGTGTGTACACACGTAGCAGTAGCGGATCCAAGGGGGGACATGGGTGCGTGGCCCCCCAATTGTCTTCCAGCAGGCAAGGGAGCCCACCAGACTAGGGAACAAAATCGGGCACAAGAGGAATGCCCACTGGGCAGGCATCAGCAAGATTTACTGAAATGGGAGCCCAGTCTACCCACCCAGCAAATCTTGGCCACAGAGGCCGTCAAATTCAACCTGGAGCCCAGGTCTACCAGCTTGGTTCACCTGGGCTCTGAGGTTGGTAGTGCTCATGGCCTGCTCAAACACAAACACTGGATCCGCCCCTGAGCAGTAGGCATGGACGCATGTATATAAGGGCAACCATGCACCTATTTTTGCACCAAACAGTCATATAAGAGACAACTCCCTGAAGCTAGAAGTGTAGTTTCTCTCCCCCCCTTGTGTAACAGCCCAATCCTATGCATGTCTACTCAGAAGTAAGTCCCATTAAAGTCAATGGGGCTTACTCCCAGGAAAGTGTGGATAGGATTGGGCTGTAACTCAGGTGTTCTGGTGCTCTTAGAGTGCTGTGAGTGTGAAATTCTTCTCTGGCAAGTCCACCTCCCTGACCAACCAGTAGTAACAAGACATAGTCGGAATACTTCAGTCAAACATAACTAAGACACAAGAGCATGACTAATAGATTGAAAACCTGGTTTGCATCACTATTCTCTCTTCCTGTACTGTATTAAGGCTGTCTTCCTCTGTTGTCCATTTCCAAAGAAGGCATCCATCATGCATAGTAACGCATGTGAATGTGGCAAGGATTTGGGGCCAATGCTTTTCACGGCATGAAGAATGGATGTTTAAATATTACATTTTTGTTACCTGGAAGCTTTATTATATCCTAGAATTGTAAGAGTTCCAGACCAAATATTTTAGTCTGAATATTTCTACAAAGGAATATATAGTTCTGTAAATATTCTAAGCCTCTGATCAGTTTCTTGCCTGAAGTAGCTTTTCATGTCAGGTTCTTGTTTTAAAGAAAAGCATATTGACTATAACGCCGGGACATGTCATTCTAAGAATGGTTACAGAACCATGTGAGAGGGTTGCCATGTGGCTGTACTACACAAACAGGCCTGGTCTAACATGCTTAATAAACAGGCACTGTTCAGCCAACTTTACCTTTGTGTATGGCTGAAGAAGGAATAAATAAGTATTCTACTGGAACAAAAACACTTGTCCTTTACAATGCAACTGAAAAAAAAAAAACCACTAAGTGACTGAGAAGCAATTTTTACACGCACCATTCGGTGTTATGGATAATCAAGATAATTTGACCCATCTTCTTGATCCAAAAATGGAGCTTTAACGCTGGTTCTGCCTGACACTTTTAAAACATCTTGACTTGAACGGAAAGGAAAGAGCAATTTTTAAAACCTGAACATAGCAGCTCCCTCTGCTGGCTGATAGAAGTTCTGAGTTAGTGTTAGTACTAAATCTGCAGTCTGTTTACTGTGGAGAAGCCCTTTGGAATGAATGACATTTTCTGGAGCAAGTGGCCTATAGCTTTAGTCTGACCAAATTTGTTTTTGGGAATATATCTGGCTTTTAGGAATCTCAAGTAGGCTATAACATTAGTGTGGCATAGATTTTATTATTGATGATCTTGCAACTATCCAAAAGTGATGTAGGGAAACAGAACTGTTTTTGTAAGGTTGTTCAAGAAGACATTGCACATGGAAAGAAGACTCTTTTTTTTTTCCAAAACACGCCCTTTTTTTGGCTTTTGAGCCCTGCCGAGGATGCAGACATCCATCTGTGGCCTTGGCGGGACTCAGAATGGCAATTTTCAGCCAAAAACTGGAAGTGATATTTTAATGTCCATAAAAGGCATTAGGAGGGCCAGGGAAGCCCCGGAAGTGACTTTTTCAGCCAAAAATGACCATTCTGAGTCCTGCCAAGGCCACAGGCAATGTTTACAGCCTCGGTGGGGCTCTATAGTGCTCTGGAGCGTGGGGGGGCATGGAGGGGGGTGTCATCCGTACCTGTGGATATCTGAAACCACGGATATGGGATCCACGGACACGGGATTCCCCCTGTACTATTCAAGCTGTAACCCTCTACAAGGCCATGATCCAAATAGTTCAGCATTTTGCTTCTACCTTCCGATAAGCTAATAAGCCTTGCACAAGTGCCATGAGAGGCAGTGTGCATATCAGGCAGTGTATCTATGCCTTGCTTCAAAGCCTTGGCTCTGACGACCTGCTGACAGAACTGCCTCCCAGTGACTGACACACAGCACTTGTCCTCCATCCACTGTGGCCAAAAGAGTCAGCCTCCATGAAGCAGGGTGACATGTCAGGATCTCCTATGACAAAAGCTCTTTACAACTGCTAGGCTAAGGTAGAAGGGGGCAATGAAAGGCCCAATCCTATCCAGCATTGATACTGCCAAAATGCAGTCCCAAGGTAAGGCAACAAAAGTTCCCTTACATCGAGGAGGCCTCCATGATTGCCACCCCACTGCAGGATGCAGTGCACACCCCGTTGGCAAGACTGCATCAGTGCTGGAAAGCTGGATAGGACTGGGCCTTAAATCACAGTAAGCAGTGGAGCTACTTCTCAGCTCTCCACGTGTTGAGGTTGTCTGTCTACCAGCAGGCTCTTCTGGTTTTCTTATGTAGGGACACTAAGAGGTTGAAACCAAGAAGGACAAGGTAATAGCCAGGTCAGATTGCTTTGATATACCATCTAGCCTAATTATGGAGAACAGCTGGTATAACACAGTATAACAATAAAGTTTCTGCAAGGAGTCCTTCACTGCAAACGGTGCCTTCAGACAAAATACAGCACAATCCAAAGCAGCAGATCAGCTGGCACAGCTGGTCCATGTGTTGGCAGAGGGTGTCACGGAGAGTAAGCTACACAGGAGAGTGACCTGGAGAGTAAGCAGTGCCAGAGCCCTGTCAACACTGCCTCTGAACCTTCTACCCAATGAAGCAGGTAAGGTTGCATAGGGTGGCAAGCAGGTGGGTTGGAGGCTGGGAGGGGGCGTTTTGGTGCAGGGGGGGTAAAACGGGGTGAATCAGGCCCAGAAGGGGGATGGGAGTGGTGGAGCGGGCCTCTGCTGCATCCTAACCCCCTTCCTGGGCTTGCTGGTGTTACACCAGGCTGCTCAGACTTGCAGTTGCTATTTAGCAGGTGCAGATCCAAGTAGCCCCATAGGGCAGGCTGGGGCGTTACTCAGGGTAAGGAGAAAAAAATCCCCTTACCCTGAAGTGACCTCCAGCCTGCTCCTAAGCTTCACTGGATACAGTAGAGGCCATGTGGTCCTGCTGTGTCAGCACAGCCTAGGATTGGACTGCCTGTATGTTAATGAACGATAGAAGCATTCCTGATGACCATCACTGCAACACTTAAGATGAGACCGAACCCAAAAGGACATGTAAATGGTTGCAGGATGTTTGAAGAAACATGTTCATTAAAATGACCTAAATAGCTTTTAAACAAGTGAAAACTAAACAGATATCAGCCTGACAAGAAGGCAAAGAGATTGTGAATATTTTAGAAATGATCTAAAACACATCTGTTCAAAATGTATTATTGTATTTTTTTTTTTTTAATGGAAAGAAATAGCATTAAAAGAAACATTAAGGTTTGCAGAGAACCCTTGGAGAATTTTATAGTATATAAACATGGTAAAAATATCATCTGGTGTTTGTGGAGCATTTTGCTGTGTCCTGCTGGGCAAGTCAGACGTTGGCTTTTCTATACGTTCTCAAAATATTAGAAAAAGCATGATGAACCTCAGTGCAAAAACCACAGAATGCCACATTACCATTATGCAGTACTCAGGAATGACTTTGAATGTCCTTAGCTAAAAAGAAGTTTGTTTTGCCTAGTAGGGCACTATGGAAAATGTGACTTGTAGGTAATTCTCTGGGCAGGCTGGAGCTCAGTACCTAAAGCATGATGAACTGAATAAAAATAGGAAAGGAACAGACATTCCAGATTCAGTAATTCACTTTGTTTTTTTCAGATAATTCACTCTGTACTTTTAAAAAAGCAGGGTAAGATCTAAGTCTTCAAATGTGCACATTGTATTTCTGTGTATGTGTTTCTCAAAGAAGCAGACCGTCTTATGTAGATGTTTAGCAGAGAATGTTCCTTCCCAGTATGGATGAGGAGGCAGACGAACCTGATTGTCTATGAGCTGTTTATTTAAAATATTTTAAACCTGCTTTTTCCTGCTGGTTAACAGAGCTTGTATTTGCATAAAACCAGCCAACTAAAGGAAGCTAAATACAACACTGCAACAATTCAACAATAGTACAGATGAGCAAGGTGGCCTGCCCAATGGCAATCCTTGGGGGGGTCAGGTGGGGCAAAAGCCCCAGGTGCCACAACTGTGGGCCCTGTGGGGGCGACACTGCTGTGGCCACGGTGTCACCTGCGCCCACCCTCCGGAGCCGATTTGCAGGCAGATGGAGCACTGCATCCTCTGGTGCTCCAAAAGCACCTCTGGAGCTCCCTTAAACAGTACTTCTGTTTTTCATCAGAAACGTCACACAAGGCTCCATATGGCTGGTTATGTATTCCCTGGGCGAACATAAAAACGTAAGAACAGCCCCACTGGATCAGGCCATAGGCCCATCTAGTCCAGCTTCCTGAATCTCACAGCGGCCCACCAAATGCCCCAGGGAGCACACCAGATAACAAGAGACCTCATCCTGGTGCCCTCCCTTGCATTGGCATTCTGACATAGCCCATTTCTAAAATCAGGAGTTTGCACATACACATCATGGCTTGTAACCCATAATGGATTTTCCCCCCAGAAACTTGTCCAGTCCCCTTTTAAAGGCGTCCAGACCAGATGCCATCACCACATCCTGTGGCAAGGAGTTCCACAGACCAACCACACGCTGAGTAAAGAAATATTTTATTTTGTCTGTCCTAACTCTCCCAACACTCAATTTTAGTGGATGTCCCCTGGTTCTGGTGTTGTGTGAGAGGGGAAAGACTGGTGACTGGCATGCTGCAGGGCAGGGATGGCATGTTGTGGTCCTGTACCCGAGGCAGCACAATGGTGAGACCTGCAACTGGGCCTGCCCATGAAGCTGACTCACATCAGTGCTCATATCAAGTGGCAAGTTGGAGGGAGTGGAGAATTGGCAGGGGGTGCACCACACCCTGAGCTGCTTCAGTCAGCTCTCTGATCCTATTCCTGGTCACTGGATATGAATGGGAAGAGGACTGGGCCACAGCAGTGGTCTTGGCGGACAAAGGCAGAACTACAAAAGACCCCAAAAGCCCTCATGCCACCTTGGCTGGCTGCTTGGCAAAGCAGCGAAGCAAACAGGGAGCACGAAGGTCCAACATCTGATTCCAACCCTGTACCTGCAGCTCCGGAGTGACCTTCCTCCACCAGCGAGGCAGGTCCTCACCAGCCCTGGAACTTTGCCTACCAACTGGGGGCAAGTGGCACTTCTGGGAAAGTGGGGGGTGGTGGAAAGAGGGTTGGGAGGGGACGTTTCTGGTCAGGGGAGGGCAGCCTGGGGCACGGTTCACGCCCAGGAGGGGTGCAGGGACAGCAGCCTTGGCTACCACTGAATCCTATCCCCCCTCCCATGCCTGAAAGCCCTACACAGGCTACTTGAATCTGCACCAGCTGTGGAGCTGGTGCACATCCAAGTAGACACATAGGACCTGGGGGGGATTTATGGGGGAAAGCTGCTCTATATGAAGTGTGCTCAGGTTCGGCAAAGGGCTCCAGTTGCACCACGCTGGTCTTTGGAGGAAGGGATACATTAGTATTAAGAAATGCATTGATAATATTCACAGCCCAGTACATGTGTTGCACTGAGGTTCTTGGAAAACATTTCCTAAGCTCACTGACAATTCAAACAAAGAGAAGGTGCGCTGCCAAATCTGATAAAAATATCAAACGGATATAGAAGTCTAAAAGCATTACTGATCAGTTTCCAAGGTACAGTTGGTCGAGCATTCTTCCACCAGATGTACCGGGGCTTTCCTTCTCTTTGGACTTGTGTGGGCCTCATCACAGTTGGTTGGTGGGTTGGAGCTATGAACTGTGTTCTTACAACCAGTTGGTTTTTATCTTCTCAAATGGCAAATTACCATGGCAAAAAAAATAACATCTTGTTGCTTTTTATCCTTGCCTTTCTTGAATCCTACATTCAATCTTTACTATTAGTGGCATAGCTAGAAGGGGGGTGCAAAGCACTAACTTTTGCAGGGAGCCTCACCGCAGCATGCAAGCAGCCTCTCTCCCTCCCCTTTGGAGCCATTCCTGGTGGGGGGGGAAAAGCAAAATAGAGGCTTCACTCTGCAGGGGAGGGTGTTCTGCCAGATCCCAATCCACTGGGCCTCGTGCCCACTTAAGGCTGATCAGTCCCCTTGTACAACTCACCAGTGCAGCAAGCAAAGGTCAGAGTCCAGTTCCAGTCCACAGATGCCAAATAAACCAGTCCAAGCAATTAGAGTTGCCAAATCAGAGCCCAGAGCCAATAAGCCAAGTTACAGTCCAAGGTCAGGTTCCAGGTAGGTCAGTCAAATCCATCAGGGTGTCCAAGTCCAAAGCCAAAGTCCAGTCACAATCCACAGTCAGATTCCAAATTTAATAAGCCAAGTCAGTCTCCTTTCCTACCTCCAACCTGTACTCCTTCAAAACCCACAAACCCTTTCTGCCTCTGGTACTCCTTATATCCCTGAGGGCCCTATTGCCTTCCAGTGGCTGCAGCTGTGCAGCACACTCTGCTGGATGCCCAGGCCTTACCCTTAAAGGGGCCACTGCTGACACCACATCTACTTCCTCGCCAGTTCTTCTGCGATTCCAGTACAGAGGGGAAGGGGCCGCTTGCACACTACAGTGAGGCTCCCTGCAAAACATAGTGCTTTACACCCTCTCTAACTATGCCACTGTCTACTATAATGGCTAATGTTCAACTTAACCCTAATCAAATATATCATGGGGATTCTTGCTTGCATGTTTCAGGGACATAGTGACTGGCATATTAGTGGTTTGGAAGGTCTTTTCTCTGAAGTCAGACAGACTGGATTCAGGGATGGGGTGGAAAAGTTGCTTGGTTTTGCTTTCCTCCTACATTGCTTGCAATCTTAAAAGTCTGTCTCCTTGTGTGGCAGCCCATGGTCCTTCCTGCTTTCCATTTTGAATCAAAATAGAATGTTCAGCTAGAATCCAAGGAGCTTATTTAGTTATACCCAAGGGTTGGGCCATGTTTTTAGTTTTGTTGTTGTTGTTGAACAGCAGAACCTCGTGCTACATTAATACTGAATTGGAAGGTCCCTTCAGTTTCAATAGTGTTTTGTTTCCATGTGTTGTAGGGTGAGGGTTTAAAACAGAAATCCAAACTTCCTTGGGTGCACAAAAGTAGCTGTGATCTTTTTTGGAATCTCAGCCTATGGATGGAATCCAACCAAATCTTTGAAAGTCTGTTTACGTCATCAAGAGAGTTCAGCATGTGCTTCGGTCTCTCCATAAAGTCAGTGGGAGTTGAGATGCTTGTTCAGAATGCATCCTGCAGTTATATTATATGAGTGAATCATTTAGGAATACTTGATTACATTCATTCATATGGCTGGGATAGATTACTTCCTCTTATCTTCCCGGTTCCAACCCACCCTAGTTCTTCTTCACTTTAGCTGGTCTCAGGGTGGGATTCTGCAGGGGGAGGGGCCTCTCTGCTCTTCTCAGCATCTGTGACTTCTTTGGCTCTGAGAGGGAGGACACTCCTCAGTGATCATATGCCCCCTGTTCTCTGCTGCCATGGTATGTGGTGGGTAGTGGCAAGGAGACAGGGGGTAGCATACGGAAAGCTAGTGATACAGCAAAGGCCTTGGGGTAAGTGTAGATGTGGCTAAATGTGTAGGCTGTAAGCACCCTAAGTCACATGCCAACCCAATGATTGGCCCACGTAGTGCTCCCTCTGATAGGTCCATGTACAGATTGATACAGCCTACCGGTCAGGTGTCCTGTTTCCAGTGGACCAAGCTGTTAAATGCCAGACAGGTGACTGGGTTGTTAGAGAGCAGTTTTGTTGAATAGCTCATGTGAGCTATAGACTGCCTTCCCCCAGCTATTCCCCCTGCCATGGGTATTTCTGGCCAGTCATGCGAGTGCCTTGCTGGTGAGGCCAAGTTCCTTGGCTGGGCCCAAATCACTCTTGCCTAGCACCCAGACAGTATCTTTGTGCACTAAGCCCTCAGCACCCTGGTTTGCCTGAGTGCTGAGGCCCCCCTTGTGACTTCTCCCAGTCCCTCCCCTGGTAAAAGAGTTCCTTCCAGCTGGCAGATGCCCACATGGGACTCAGATCCTTGCCATGGAGGGGCCTTCTTTGAGGGAACTGTCTTTCTACCTGTGCTCTGCACAGCTCAGCCAGGATTCCTTGGTTGGCAACCTTCAGTCTCAAAAGACTATGGTATAAGCCTACAGCACCCGGTATTCCCAGGCGGTCTCCCATCCAAGTACTAACCAGGCCTGACCTTGCTTAGCTTCTGAGATCAGATGAGATTGGGCATGTGCAGGGTAACAGTTGCTGCCTTAGATATTTGTATATGAAGAATATGCAAGGAAGATTGTATTGGCAACCTTCAGTCTCGAAAGACTATGGTATCGCGCTCTGAAAGGTGGTTCTGGCACAGCGTCTAGTGTGGCTGAAAAGGCCAATCCGGGAGTGACAATCCCTTCCACACCGGGAGCAAGTGCAGTCTGTCCCTGGTCTGTCTCCCTGGCTATGGGCCTTCCTTCTTTGCCTCTTTGCCTCAGACTGTTGGCCAAGTGTCACTTCAAACTGGGAAAGGCCATGCTGCACAGCCTGCCTCCCAGCGGGCCGCTCAGAGGCCAGGGTTTCCCACTTGTTGAGGTCCATCCCTAAGGCCTTCAGGTCCCTCTTGCAGATGTCCTTGTATCACAGCTGTGGTCTACCTGTAGGGCGCTTTCCTTGCACGAGTTCTCCATAGAGAAGATCCTTTGGGATCCGGCCATCATCCATTCTCACAACATGACCGAGCCAACGCAGGCGTCTCTGTTTCAGCAGTGCATACATGCTAGGGATTCCAGCAAGTTCCAGGACTGTGTTGTTAGGAACTTTGTCCTGCCAGGTGATGCCGAGAATGCGCCGGAGGCAGCGCATGTGGAAAGCGTTCAGTTTCCTCTCCTGTTGTGAGCGGAGAGTCCATGACTCGCTGCAGTACAGAAGTGTACTCAGGACACAAGCTCTGTAGACCTGGATCTTGGTATGTTCCGTCAGCTTCTTGTTGGACCAGACTCTCTTTGTGAGTCTGGAAAACGTGGTAGCTGCTTTACCGATGCGTTTGTTTAGCTCGGTATTGAGAGAAAGAGTGTCGGAGATCGTTGAGCCAAGGTACACAAAGTCATGGACAACCTCCAGTTCATGCGCAGAGATTGTAATGCAGGGAGGTGAGTCCACATCCTGAACCATGACCTGTGTTTTCTTCAGGCTGATTGCCAGTCCAAAGTCTTGGCAGGCCTTGCTAAAATGATGCATGAGCTGCTGCAGATCTTTGGCAGAGTGGGTAGTGACAGCTGCATCGTCAGCAAAGAGGAAGTCACGAAGACATTTCAGCTGGACTTTGGACTTTGCTCTCAGTCTGGAGAGGTTGAAGAGCTTTCCGTCTGATCTGGTCCGGAGATAGATGCCTTCTGTTGCAGTTCCAAAGGCCTGCTTCAGCAGGACAGCGAAGAAAATCCCAAACAAGGTTGGTGCAAGAACACAGCCCTGCTTCACTCCGCTTCGGATGTCAAAGGGGTCTGATGTGGAGCCATCGAAGACAACAGTGCCCTTCATGTCCTTGTGGAAGGATCTGATGATGCTGAGGAGCGTGGGTGGACATCCGATCTTGGGGAGAATCTTGAAGAGGCCGTCTCTGCTGACCAGGTCAAAAGCCTTCGTGAGATCTATGGAGGCTATAAAGAGTGGCTATCGTTGTTCCCTGCATTTCTCCTGCAGTTGTCTAAGGGAGAATACCATATCGGTGGTGGACCTGCTGGTTCAGAATCCGCACTGTGATTCTGGATAAACGCTCTCTGCAAGTACCTGGAGCCTCTTTAGTGCAACTCGGGCAAACAACTTTCCTACAACGCTAAGGAGAGAGATGCCACGGTAGTTGTTGCAGTCACCCCTGTCACCTTTGTTCTTGTACAGCGTGATGATGTTTGCATCCCTCATGTCTTGAGGTACTTCACCTTCTCTCCAGCAGACACAGAGGATTTCATGCAGCTCAGTAGCGATTATCTCTTTGCAGCACTTTAGGACTTCAGCAGGGATGCTGTCTTTTCCAGGTGCCTTGCCAAAGGCAAGGGAGTCCAGGGCCACGTGAAGTTCTTCTAGGGTTGGTTCACTGTCAAGCTCCTCCAGCAAAGGCAGGCACAGGAAAGGAAAGGAAAGGCAGGCTTCCAGCAAAGGAAGATAAATGTTTCTAATTTATTGAACAGAAATTCCAATGAATCTTATCAAAGGCCTTTTGAACCCTGAACATGAAGGGTTAAAATTAGTCTTTTGTGTTGAACTGCTGAACCCAAACCAAAATGAAGCTAGAAATTCTTCTCTGGCTTGGATTTTGATCCAGACTGGAGGAGAAGTCAGGGCTCTGAAAGTAAGCGGGTGGGAGGCATTGTGATCTATCACTGATGATGGGATCATATAAAACCTTAGCTGGGAAAAACCCTAGAAATGATCCCATTTAGAAGAATAGTTACAGGGATCAAGGCAAACATTCTGACTGGCACTGATGTGTTTGAACTTGCTTAAAAGTACTTTAGCAATGGGCATGCCAAATATTTTAAAAACAGATTTGGTTTACATCAGTTATTCCCCCTTCATGATTTCAACCATTTATCCATCTTCTCTTGCCTATCTTGGAATCCAAACAAAACTGTGGAGAGGGGCCTTGAAAAGTAACATAATGTGTTTTTGATGGAGAAAATGAAAATTGAATAAAACCAGGTAACAGTTGCCAAAGCCTGGAAGTCAGATATCAAAACCCCATTTCTAGTCAAAGTTTGTATCTTTAAAAATCACTGCCACGTGAATTGTTCATTGGCGAGGACAAGAACAATGGCAACCTTCTCTAGCAAAATCCCCAACTGAGAAGGCCTCCCAGCACACCGGTTGGCGGGTCTGCTGTTAAGTGTTGTTTGTGAGTATGAACAGGAAGACATGCTTGCTAGAAAATATTAATAAATTATGTCAGGAAGCTGAGAGTAACCTAAGCTCTGTTGTTATTGATTATAAGACATGACCTAACTCTTCCCTGGTGTCTAGCCCATCTGCTCTCTAGTTTGTAAGACGACCCTACAGCATATGGAAACTGAATCAACCCCAGTAATTGATAGGGTAGGAAACCTTGACGGCATTCAGCTTTTGGCATATATTGAATAACTGGAGTGCTGATGTTCCAGAGTGTGGCCTCTAGATCAGTGTATCTTAGCTGGTGGTACAGTTCTCACCAGTGGTACTTGAGGTCCTCTGGTGGTACTCACAGGACCCCTGGACACCTGTTGTCCAGCAGTGAGGCCAGGAGTATGTTGGCAACCTTCAGTCTCGAAAGACTCTGGTATCGCGCTCTGAATGTTGGTTCTGGAACAGCGTCTAGTATGGCTGAAAAGGCCAATTCGGGAGTGACAATCCCTTTCACACCGGGAGCAAGTGCAGTCTGTCCCTGCTCTGTCTCCCTGGCTATGGGCCTTCCTTCTTTGCCTCTTAGCCTCAGACTGTTGGCCAAGTGTCACTTCAAACTGGGAAAGGCCATGCTGCACAGCCTGCCTCCGAGCGGGCCGCTCAGAGGCCAGGGTTTCCCATCTGTTGAGGTCTACTCCTAAGGCCTTCAGATCCCTCTTGCAGATGTCCTTGTATCGCAGCTGTGGTCTACCTGTAGGGGGCTTTCCTTGCACGGGTTCTCCATAGAGGAGATCCTTTGGGACCCGGCCATCATCCATTCTCACAACATGACCGAGCCAACGCAGGGGTCTCTGTTTCAGCAGTGCATACATGCTAGGGATTCCAGCACGTTCCAGGACTGTGTTGTTAGGAACTTTGTCCTGCCAGGTGATGCCGAGGATGCATCGGAGGCAGCGCATGTGGAAAGCGTTCAGTTTCCTCTCCTGTTGTGAGCGGAGAGTCCATGACTCGCTGCAGTACAGAAGTGTACTCAGGACACAAGCTCTGTAGACCTGGATCTTGGTATGTTCCGTCAGCTTCTTGTTGGACCAGGCTCTCTTTGTGAGTCTGGAAAACGTGGTAGCTGCTTTACCGATACGCTTGTTTAGCTCGGTATCGAGAGAAAGAGTGTCGGAGATCATTGCGCCAAGGTACACAAAGTCATGGACAACCTCCAGTTCATGCGCAGAGATTGTAATGCAGGGAGGTGAGTCCACATCCTGAACCATGACCTGTGTTTTCTTCAGGCTGATTGCCAGTCCAAAGTCTTGGCAGGCCTTGCTAAAATGATGCATGAGCTGCTGGAGATCTTTGGCAGAGTGGGTAGTGACAGCTGCATCGTCGGCAAAGAGGAAGTCATGCAGACATTTCAGCTGGACTTTGGACTTTGCTCTCAGTCTGGAGAGGTTGAAGAGCTTTCCATCTGATCTGGTCCGGAGATTTTCTGGTCAGAAAAGCCCATCTACCCTGAGTCTCTTACTCGTGTTTGTCACATTGCATCTGGCCTCCCAGCCCAGAAGTAACTGGCAATTACTTCTGGTGGTACTTCAAATAGGTGGACCATGTGAAATGGTGTGGTGGAGGATAAACCTTGAGAAACACTGCTCTAGATCAGGGGTGCTCACACTTTTTTGGCTCAAGAGCTACTTTGAAACCCAGCAAGGCCCGGAGATCTACCCAGGGGGAAGGAAGTGTCTGACAGACACCCCCATTAATGTATGGAGCCCCTGCTGGAGTCTAGTCAGTTTCGTCAGTTTTGTTGCTGCATGCCTGAAGAGCAGCTAAAGTGTCAGTTTCAGTTTAGTGTCAGCTAAATATGTCAGTTTCGTCTAGTCACTAGACAAAACTGACATATTAACAGTTTGGAGAGACAGGGCTCCGCCATCTACTCATTTTGCCTCGCGATCTACCGGTAGATCGCGATCCACCTGTTGAGCACCCCTGCTCTAGATCCTTTTGAAAGAATATAGTCAACTGAATTCTTGATATCCTCTAGTGGTCACAAATGTAAGAAGGTCTGATCTTTTCCATTATTTTGGAAAACAGCTGGTTTTTTTTGTTTTTTGTTTTTTTTGAACAAGGCACCATAGACCTTTACATTAAATATAGTAATCCAACAGCCTAATCCAACCTAAATCCCCCCTCCCCCGTTGGTGCAGGTGCACTACGAAGCACCCTTAGTGCATCTGATGGTGGGGGGAAGTGACAAAGTCTCCCAAGAGTAAGTGAACTTTTGTTTACTTGCTCTGGGGAAAACTCCCATAGTCTCTATAGGACTCCTTGTCTTGCACCAGCTGTTTTGCTGGTGGAGGACAAGATAAGTAAAGGCAGCGGAAAGGAAGATTTGGCCACATGCTTGTGCCACCAAACCTGCTCTCACCTTTCCTCATTCCACCTCCTTTCATGTTCCCTCCCTGCTCAGAACTTCCCTGTTAGTCCCTCCTGCCCCCACCCCAGCTTATCTTTTACCAGTGGATGGTGGCCTGGTAGCTGGCCCACATAGGCAGCTGCCAGGATGCACAACACCATCATGCAACTTCCAGACACGTCTACCTGGACCCTACTAGCTCTGCTGGCAGAGTACGCGTTGCACCAGTGAAGAATTTCCATAGGATGAGGCCATTAATGAGATTTTAAATATGTTTAAAATTCATTATTAGTTGACATACACTGGGCCCTCCTTACTCGCAGGCCACAGAGAGCCTCCTAGATGTGACTGGAAGCTACTTCTGTTTCACAGCAGCAGCTTCCAGTCACTTCTGGAGGTGATTGAGGCTTAGGGAGGATGCACACAGAGGGCTGGGTGTGGCCTCCAGGTGAGTAATTGTGGCACCACACCAGCCACACATGGATTTCAGTGTCTGCAGATTTTGGTATCCCTGGGGCATTTGGTGGGCTGCTGTGAGATACAGGAAGCTGGACTAGCTGGGCCTATGGCCTGATCCAGTGGGGCTTTTCTTATGTTCTTAACTACAATTCCCAGGAGGCCTTGCAGGTCTTGTTGTCTGGTGTGCTCCCTGGGGCATTTGGTGGGCTGCTGTGAGATACAGGAAGCTGGACTAGATGGGCCTATGGCCTGATCCAGTGAGGCTGTTCTTATGTTTTTATGGGGGGTCCTGGAAGTGATCTCCCGCAGACACCAAGGGCCCGCTGTATCTTAAAGTGAGAATCTATTTTTTTTTTGTCTTTTACTTCTCAGTTTAGAGGGCAATGGAAGTACATTGACAAGGTTTGATGTCCACATGTTATTTGGAAGGACTTCTAAATGCCTGACTTAGACACTGGAGAGGAAGACAGTGATTCTGACGAGAGGTTCCACTAATTCCTTTGGCAACGAAAGAAGTCCTGAAGTACCAGCCATGAAAGCTGATCTCACTAATCTCATATCAGAAGAAGGAAAAGTTACCTTCTCAGATTTCTTCTACAGTGCAGCTTACAAGTTCTGCCTGAAGTTGGAACATTCCTCCCTTGTAATTGGAATGCCCCTCTGCAGTTTCTGCCCATGAAACAGACAGTTGAAACTGATCCATTTGAAAAGCTTGTGCAGATCAGCTCCGGGCTTTCTCACTTAGTGTGCCTGCCTGTAAACATGCTTTCGTTTGATGCCACTCCATCAGTACCTGTGGCAAGTTGTATCCTAAGTTGTATTTGCATGAACAAAAGCCATTTCTGTTTACACAAGAAGAAGGTGATCTCTGAGAATCCCCTCCTGAAGCAGTCCCGTCCCCCCCGTGCTACATTCCATCCAGTTCCAGAGGAACTCCCCCACCCAACCTCAGGAATGGATTTTCAGGTACCATGAGCTGCTGCTGTGGGGAGGTACAGGTAGGAAGTTCTGCGGCAGGAGCTTGCCATAGTAGCCAATCTGTTTGCCGGTGTACTGTGAAGAGCCAGCTGGTGCTGTGTAATGGCTAGAATGTGCTAGAATGCTCACATGTGAGACTTTACATGTGGGTTTCACATCATTTTCTTAATAAAAGTACTTTCTCCTTAGGAAATCTGTCATGTGCTCAAGGGCAGATCCAAGGGGGGGGGGGCTATGGGTATGTAGCCACCTCAAACAATCGTGTCGGCAGGGAAGGGTGCCTGCCAGGATAGGGAGTGAAGTTGGGTGCCAGGGTAATGCCCACTGGGCGAGGCGTCACCAGCAAGGTCATGCTGGGCCAACAGAGCCCAGATCGGGGCTGTAGGTCTAGGCAGGAGCCCAGGTCTACCTGCCCAGCAAACGTAAGCTATGGAGGACAGTTCAACTGGGAGCCCAGGTCTACCGGCAGGTAGAAAGTTCAACCAGGAGCCCAGGTCTACCTGCCTGGTTGACCTGGGCTCTGAAGTTAAGGTAGTTCTCAGCCCCCCCCCCCCAACACAAACACTGGATCAGTCCCTGCTTGTGTGGAGTTTTCAGAAACCATGTAGGACATCCATATCGCATCCCACGGTCTTGAGATGTTCAGATCTCGAGCTACAAGAGTAAAAACCAAGCTGTGACCCAGCATTATGCAGTCAACGTTTTGTGGTACAGGAAATACTTCCAGAATAACAGCAAATGTCCAAGCAGCAGCCTTCTGCCTTGCCAGCTGAATGATTTACTTTGACACAAACATTTTAGTTATGCTAGTTTTACTGTAGAAAATGTTTTATGGCTGCGGCTCTGATTCTTCTGCCACTTTGAATCTCCAGAAGAACGAATGACATGTACAATTGCTCAACGAACCAAAGCAATTTAACTATCTCTGCTGAGTATCCCATTGGACTTGTTTGGAGAAAGCATAAAAGGCAAAGAGAAACAGCTAATAGTTTTCAGAGGAATGATACGTCTTCTTTGCGAAATGTCCAGGGATTTTCTTGTAGATTTATGGCCATGCGCTAAACAGCTTGCGGCAAGTGGTATAAGTGAAAAATGGAAGGCTTTAATGCATTCGCTGTGGATTGGCCATAAAGAGGCCTGTGGTGACTTCATAATGATGAGGATATTATGCTGATGAGGAGGTCTGCTGGGGGAATGAGGAAGACAAATTACAAATTAATATTGCAACCCTATCCTTCCTCCCTCCCCCCGCACACCTGCTGATGCAGCCACACCATGGAGGATTGTGAGAAGGGTCTCACAGGTTAGGCATTTAAAACATTGACACTTACCTCCTGGCAGGTCCTGGAGCTGCCTATGGGTCTCCTTGGCCGTAAATCACCAGTTTTGGTGGTGTGTGACCACAGAGAGAAAAGGGGTAAGAATCTTCAGAAAGGAGAGGATAGGATTGGTGCATGCCATTGCATCCAGGTCCACACCCTCGTGCTGACTTCCCACCCACATTCTATCCTCTTTCTGCCCAGTTGCATCCCCAGTTATGCTCCCATTCCCCCCCGCCCCCACTGCTGACTTATATTACTTGGTGGCCTGCTCCTGTCCCCACCGTTGCACACGAGGTCTCCATAACCTTTCTGGCAGCTGGCCAGAAGCGCGCAGTTCTGCCTGCTTTTAGAAGGCCATTTATGGAAGGGATAGGAGAAATTGGATTGGGCTGTAAACATAACTACTTTATCCGTTTTTGGGCAATTGCTATTACACACAGCTGATTCATACTAAGAGGCCAGTTGTTAAACATCACAGCTATTGAATATTGACAGAGTCCTGTGCAAGTTGGAAGACTAGTAAATATATTGTGGCATAGCCTGCTTTCCTGATTGCTAGTCAAGAGTAAGTTACAACTGGTTTGGATCATTTGATTGGATCTTGTATCTCTGCTATTCATAGTATTAAGACACTCAAACTATTATTTCTTGCATTGTTTGACCTTTCATAGATTCATTGTATGTTAGAGCTGGAAGGGATTTTGGAGATCATCTAGTCCAACCCCCCTGCTCAGTGCAGGCAACTGTTACGGCCTCTCTTACTGGTGGCTCCCCAGCTTCCACTTGAAAACCTTCAATGATGGAGAGCCCCTACTACATGAGGCAGACTGTTCTGGTTCCGAACAGCTTTTTCACCCTCGCCATGCAAAATATCAGTGAATCTCTCTGTAGCCCTGTCTGCTTGGCTGACTATTTAATGCAGCAACTGTTGCCCTGCACATGCCTGATCTTGTTTGATCTTGGAAGCTAAGCAGGGTCAGGCCTGGTTAGTACTTGGATGGGAGACCGCCTGGGAATACGAGGGGCTGTAGACTTATACCATAGTCTTTCGAGACTGAAGGTTGCCAACCAGTGTAATTTAATGCATCTGATGAACTGCACTCTAGTTCACCAATGCTCATGCTTCCATAAATTGGCTAGCCTTTAAAGTGCCATAAGCCTCTTCTGTTGTTTTTGCTGCAACACAGCCCCATGGCCACTCCTCTGGAGTAGGAGGTGGGTGAAACGGAGCAGTGACAGAGGTGAAGGAGAAGGTGGATTGGATCTGGGAGGGGCATGGGTTCGGTGCCAGCGGCTCACACCAAATCCTAGACCCATTCTCTGGCCTGATTTGCCTTCACAGATCAACATGGATTTGCACCAGTAAAATTACTGGTGCAGGTCTGAGCTGACCCATAGCAGTGGCTGGGAATTACCCCAAGGAGACCTCTAACAGCCGAAAATCCTCTGCAGAATACAGCAGCAGCCATACTGGTGCCACTACATCACCGCACGGGGTTTTAGGTAGGATTGGGCTGTTAATCAGGTGTCCCCTTTTAGGCAGATTTGTTGGGGTTTTTCCACTATCAGCCCCAGATCCAGTTATGGGATATATAGAATCTGTTCCAGGAATTTTCCTGTTCGAGAATGTGAAGGTATTTAATTACTGATACAATCTCATAACCCTTTTCGGACAACTCAAAAATTACGTCAAAATATGTTAATTCTCAAGGTAACACTGTCAAAAGATGTTCAGTATGTATGTATATGAGTTTGCAATATGAATAAACAAAGGCTTCCGCTAGAAAGATTTTGGAAGTACTGGGTACGCGTACAAAGGTATTGTATTCATTGGTGGCTTCACAATATATATTGGTTCTCTCTCTGATCATCATGGTATGAAATGGCAACTCCTCAGCAGCAAGTTCAGACAGCTGCAGTTTCGTTGAACAGGACATTCGGGGGAGACCCAAGATGAAGTTCACTAAGGCTTTTTTCCCCCTCTTTCAGTCATATAACAAATGATCAAAAAATCTCAGCCTTTGTTTTTCCAAGAAACCACTTCCAGGAAAATGTTTCCTGGGCTGCTGAAATGAAAAACAGATACAGAAAAAAAGAAAGAAAACTACAGAAATGATAGGCTGACTGGCATCAGGCACAGTAAAGAATTAAATATATTCACTTGCCTTAAAAATTGGCTTATTAATTATTAACTGCTGCCCAAAAATACTCTAGAAATGATTGCCTGTGTTAAACTGAAATGTATTAAACAGTTTGTTACTGTCAAAGTAATTCAGGTTAGACCTCCTTGCTTGAAAGTACTTCTCCTTCCAGGGAATTATCTAGTCTAATATCCACCTGAGACTTGTTTTAACTATCTCAGGCCAGCTGTGGGGGGAGGGGCAGTATAGGAATGTTCCCTTTAACTTTCTGCTGATCTCTACATTCCTGATTATTCTTTGCCATGGCCTTAAAGATGATTCCTCCTGCCACTAGATTGTGTCCAGATGTAGCCGTACATCTGGATGCAGGTAGATATGTTATATAGCCACTGTTTACCAGCAAGAAATCCCAGCATGTGTTATAACTGTGCAACTGTGCTCACTGTGTCTGGTTTCACTGAGTGGTGTAGCTAGAGGGGGTGCAAGGCACTAAGTTTTACAGGGAGCCTCACTGTGGTGTGCCAGCAACCTCTCCCCCCCCTTTTGGAGCCATTACAGGCAGGGGGAGCAAAACAGAGGCAAATTCCATTGGTCTCATTTTATCATAGAAGCTTACAGTAAATTCTGAGCTCTGATAAGCACTTTGTACATGACTGATTATATTGAGTGCAAACATCTAATTATTCAAATGAATATTATTAATATTATTCAAAGGGGCCATCTTTTTCAGCTTTGGGCTCCCAAACTGGGTGCGTTACAAGAAAGAAGGCTGTGACGCCAGTGACGGGGCACTGGTTTTGTGTGCAGGAGGTCACAGGCTCAATCCCTGTCATCTCCAGGTAGGACTAGGAAATGTTCTCATCTGGAGTCCTAGAAAGGGGTCAGAGGCATCTCTAGGGTTTGCATAAGTTGGTGTGAGAGCTCATTGTGTTACCCCATGATGGACCTCCTCCCATGCTAGACCGTGCAGAATAAATTACAATATCATAAACACAGCCTAATGCAGTGGCATCACTAAGGTTAGTGTCATCTCCGTGAACTTTATTTATTTTACTATATAACAGCACAGGTCACCCAACAAATCAGTAACTCACAGAAAACCTGTGGCTATGTATAAAACCAGCAGTATGAAAGTGTGGCTGAATCTTATCCCTCTCCCTTTCTATTGCCATTGCATGCCTCAGTCCTGTGCCAGCAAAATAGCTGGTACATGATCAAGGAGTCCCATAGGGATGGTGGACATTTCCTCAGGGAAAGTGGACAAAAGTTCCCCAACTGCTTCCCCACCTCCTTGGCATGGCCGCATCAGCAGCAGAGATTCTGTTTGGATTGGGCTGTTAGGTATTGAGAAATATATCATCAGGGTCTCTCTTAAGGTTTAATGAACTACTAATAAACCTTGATGAGGACCAAGCCCCTTTGTGACTTTGGCAAGTCTAAAGCAGAAGAGAGAGTCATGGCATAGGGCTGTTATGAAGACCATCTACCTTATGTGTTACCTGAACTGGTAGACTCAAGGGGCTATTATTCTGCTAGAGCTTGGCAATTGTGAAGGCATTCCCAGGAGAACTACATGAGTTGAGTTGGAATAATATCATGTGCTACACAAGTTTCTGTGGTCAACTTCAAATGGGCCATTAAAAAAGGTTGTGCCACTTTTGTGTCAACATAGTTTTGGAACAAAATACATTTATTGTGATCTTATGACGACTAATGAAAATCTTCCAATTTAAAAACAAATCACAATAAAGGTTAATCATCTTTCTGGAGCTGCAGAGCTACTTATTCCATACTAAGACGTAGGAGGCATATCTCAGACTTGGAATGCACATAACTATAAGAACATAAGAAGAGCCCTGCTGGATCAGGCCAAAAGCCCATCTATTCCAGCTTCGTGTATCTCACAGTGGCCCACCAGATGTCTCAGGGAACACACAAGGCCACAAGAGACCTGCATCCTGGTGCATTTGGCATTCTGAGGTGAGGTCACAGCTAAATCATGCTTTTCTCCAATTTATTAAAAACAGAAAGGACTCCCCTCCAATTGGCTTAATTTCAGTGTTTGTTTAACCCAGTCATGATTAGAACTATTTGCTAATAATTCTACACACTTTGATTTACTGCCTTCTAAACATAAATAACAGGAACTTAAAAGTCATCTTCACTCCTGCGTCTTCCAGAATCTTTGCGCATCTTTCATTCATGGGTTTCTCGATGACGAATAGTATCTTGAATTCCAATAGCTGTTCAAGATTTTTCAATATTAACAGGTAGTTTCCTTTTCAATGATAGTTGGAACTTTTAGGGAGACTAACTCTGCTTTGACCTATTTAATCAAAAACAGGTGCCAAAGCCTCTCATTTTAGAGGGCAAAAGGGTGGAGAAGTCATTATACATTTCAGATGGGAAAGGAGGAATATTTGATGTGCTTTCTAAAAAGTTGACTTGAAAAATAGCATGTCTCCTTCACTACAAACTTGCAAGACGGAAATGTGAACAGCCTTCCATTTTATGACCACTTTATCTGTATCTTAATGTGCAACACTGTGTCCCTTTGTGAGTTACCTGGGTAGTTCTAATCTATCAGAAATGACATATTATAGTAATTGGGATGCAGCCATATACAAACTGCATGCTCTCTCTACTGCATCTATATTACATCCAGTCTACATAACATCACAGGTTTTAACATCTCATTTCCTTGTCTCTGTACACAGTGTGTGTGTGTGTGTGTGTGTGTGTGTGTGTGTGTGTGTGTGTGTGTGTCTTTCCAGCTCCTCAGTTCACACTTGAGGTTTTCCAAGTGACAGTTGGCATCCTTCAGTCTCGGAAGACTATGGTATCGTGCTCTGAATAGTGGTTCCGCAACAGTGTCCTCTCCAGTGCGCGGAGCTTGGGTAAGGTAGATATGGAGGATAGACTGTTACCCATGCAGCAAATCCCCCCTCTCCATGTCGCTGAAATGGTCCAATGGGAAGGCAGAGACCAATACGGTTGGTTCCAGCGGCATCGCAGGAGTTGCCAGAACGTGACTGTGTTCAGCCATGAACTGCCTCAGGGACTCCGGCTCTGGATTTTGCCTCGAGGTGGACTCCTGAAGCCTTTTCCATAACTGGATGTAGCCACAAGGCAGTGGAGGTTTGGGATCAGAGTTTTCCTTCTCTCAGATGAGCCGCCTTCCCAGGCTAACAAGTCCCATCTACCTGGATGGGACCATCTACTCTCTTCCAAGAGAGCCAACACATAAATTGTACAGCTGAACTGTTGGCAATGATGACTTTCAGGACATTTCAGATTGCAAATTGAGGCAGGAGGTCTGGTCTAGAGGGTAGACCCTCCATTTGCCTGAAGATTAACATCCACAAGGTCGCCAGTTCGAGGCCACCGGCACTGTGCGACCTTGAAGCAGCTGGCAAGCTGCAGCTGAGCTGTTCCATCTGCTCGAAGCGTGGGAGGATGGAGGCCAGAATGTTAAACCAGATCAGAGTGTAACACCTTGAATGTAGTGGTTCTTGAAAGAAAGAACCTTCTTTCAATTTGTAAAAATCCCTGCGTGGATTTAATAAGCCTGCCTATGTAAACCACCTTGAATAAAGTCTTGAATAAAGACCAAGAAAGGCGGTATATAAATACTGTATATTATTATTATAAATTGCAGATTCATTTCAGATTTTATTTTCAGTGTCTTCTTGTTGGTTTGTGAGGCTCTGGTCAAGGAAAGCGAGACGTCTGCCAGTTGTAATTGGAGATGGAATTACATTTTGTGTTTCTGTGAATCTACTCTTTTTTCTTTCTTTCTTTTTAATCCCTGAAAACCTTATTGTTGGTTTCATGAAGGTGTGAACTGAGCCTCCACTGTTTGCTTGGCTGTTTTGCTCCACATTTCTCATCACATTTTATTACTTAAACAGTAGAGAGGGTGAGCCACTCTTTCCAAGTGTGAATTATCACTATTTTAATTGTAACGCATGTGGGATGTATAATGCATGAGGACCCTCATATGAGGCTATGCATATGGGAAGGATGACAAGTAGTCATAATTTTATTTCTAGAATGAAATAAATTATTATGGGAAATGGCACCCTGAATTCTTGGATGAGGCAAAATGAGTGGCGTAGCTAGACGGGGTGCAATGCACTAAGTTTTGAAGGGAGCCTCACCGCTGCATGAAAGCGACCCCTCCATTGTGCTCCCAACACTTGGAATGACTCCAAAAGGGGAGGGGCCACCTGCATGCCACAGTGAGGCTCCCTGCAAAACTTAGTGCTTTGCATCCCCTCTTGCTACACCACTGAAGCAAACCATAACTGGTTTTATCTGAAAGTTAATTGCTTTAAAGAGATTGTCTCTTTTCAAACTACAGGTTTGCATTCTTAAAAGCTCACCACTACCTTTAAAAAAAATAATAACTTGCTTTCAAATGTGCCCATTTATATTTCAACCTTGTAGCACACCATGTTTAACATAAATATGGATTCCTCCAGCTGTTTGATGACATTTTATTGGAATACACCGACATTTGTCTCACAGATTTGTGATCTGTAAAAATCCCATCTGTGCCAGCATGCTGGAGACCATGCCATTGGTCATGGTTCAATACTGCCAGTTCCCTTTATTTATTTACCTGGCTCAGCAGAAACAAAAGAATCTGAAAGTGTAATTAAATTTAAACCAAACTTGGAAAAGAATGTATGAGGCCTTGTCAGTTGTGTTGTTCACCACAGTGCAGTAAGTCTTCTTTTGCAGAGTACAGTCAAACCACAAATGAAATCACCTGAAAGATATTTTTCTTCCTTGAGCAGATCATATCTGACAGGCCAAACAGCTCCATGAATGGGGCACTTAACTAGGCCAACTGAAATTAGCATGGTATTAAAGTATTTGAAGACAATGGCTAGCTGCCATTCAAATAAATTATGTGCAAACTTGTTTACACCATGAAAGCTGGCACCATCTTTCCCCATAGGGACATTCCAGATAGGATAAAAACAAGATAAATTTAAGAGCACAGCCTTTCATTATACATTTTAAAAAAGACACAAAAAATCTGTGAAATGCTGTTTAATGGGGAGGAATTACATTTCTCTGTGCTAGTGATGGCGCAGATGCTAGCCAATAGGAGTCTTTCATCCCTGAACTTGGAGGCATGAAAACACAGATTCTGTGTCAATATCATTGGTTAGTAGCAGTAATAATAGGTAATAAAAAATGGGCCCATGACCTTTTGGGGGCTTTGATGATCCAAAAGGAAAATCCCTTATAATAATACTAATATCAAGAGTTGTATCCAAAATTCACCTTCCATTCACGCTAGCTGGCACTCACACAAAAGGGTCCCCCCCCCAATATTTTAGTTGATTCCCATTTCCCACTTCAGTCCTTTTTTACCCCCCTGAAAATCCTTGGGCAGGGTCTAGCAGAGGGGGGTAAAGGGGGTAATTTGTACCCGGGCCCAGGGTCAAAAAGGGGGCCCAGGAGCAAAAGGAGGGGGCCCAGAAATTTCCTGGCATCTTACATTTTCCCATCTACTCAGACTTGTTGCCCATACAGGATGCTGGGGACACTACCGATGCCACATGGGTGGGTAGACTTGGGTTCCAAAGACTTTTCCAGCTGTCTCCATCCTCACCCCTATCCTTTTGCCCCTCCCTGCCCCCATTCTGCTTACCCATCACCACCCTCCAGTGCTCTGTTTCACCCCCCCTCCCCCTTTGCAAAAGGGCCCAAAATAAACTTTTGTACCCCCTGGTAAAATTCCACTCAGAAGCCCTGTCCTTGGGAATAGATTGTGGGTGGTGGTTCAAGAGATCAGAGAGGGAAGGAGGAATCAATGAAAATCATGTCCATCCTCTTATGTGAGGATCAGGTAGCATGCCCAGAGTTGGATGCAACTCAATAAATAAAATAACTGACCATTTGCTGCCTTTTAATGGCATCCCAAATGGGCTACTGGTGGCAGTTACTCCTCCACCAAAGAGATGGCAATGCTGCTTATGGAGAATGAGGAGAGGGCAGTCATAACTCAGTCTCTTTTTTCAAAAGTCTCAGGGTTGAAGTGTGCTCCAGATCTGAAGAGGAGTGTGCAGCTGTTCAACAATTACATTTTTTTTTTAAAGTCCATGAAAGGACAGAATACAGATCTGAGTGTATTTGGAATGCTAGAGGTTTTGTGATCTTTCTTTGCCCACAGTACATGCAACACAGGCAGTCACAGTCATTAGGCTATCTGGGGAAAGCATTTCATTTGCCGCAGGTATAAAAATATTGTGGTTTTGAGTGCTGGGAATGCCATGTCCTCGCAGCAGAGAATTACCTTGAGGAAAGGTTTTTGAACCACCCCCATCCCACGGCAACTGAGTAGCAAGTTAAAATTATCTGGTAGAGCCTCAAGAGAATGGTGTAAGCAGGGGAAAAAGATCTGTGTAACTGTGATGGGCTAGGCTTGTAGATCCTGCCACACTCCCAGCCAGTTACCTGTCCACCCTGCCTGTAGTTCCTGGCCTATAGGCTGATGTGGTTTGAAAACAAAGTCACGTATGCTTACAAGAAGCTTAGAGCCTAATCCTATCCAATTTTCCAGTGCCGGTGCAGTCGTTTCAGTGGGGTGTGCGCTACATCCTATGATGGGGAGATAGTCACAGAGGCCTCCTCAAGGGCTACATTGTGCTGGAAAGTTGGATCGAATTGGCCCTTAGTTCCTACTTTAGGCAGTCACGCAGTGGCATAGCTAGCAGGGGTGCAAAGCACTAAGTTTTGCAGGTGCTTGAATGCGCTGTGCAAGCAGCCCCTCCCCCTTTGGAGCCATGTGTTTTTATTCCAAGGGCACACTTTTATAAATATTAAAATGATAAATTAGACTCACTTTAAAATTGTACTAGCTTGGTGATATAGGAGGTACAGTGTCAGCAGATGCAGCCTCTACACTTGTAGAGGTGTTAGAAAATGGTTTTGTTTTTTTTTGCAGATTTGGGTTTTTTTTTTGTTGGTTGGTTGGTTGGTTTTTTTAAAAAAAATGAGAAGTGTAGAAAGCGGTGTTATGTGTATTTATTTTGTTAACACTGAAAAAACCTACCTCTAACTATAGATGAAAAAGAGAATGAAAACATATTGAACTACACCCTTTCTTCTCAGCTGCACCCCTATAATTCTGAAATTGCACCTTCACGAGTGACCCTCAAAATGAGTCACTTTTGTTTCCTGAAATTCTCTCCCTCCCTCCTAAGTCACCTGTTTGCCTCAATTTTAGCAATTCACTGCTTTGCTTCTAAAGTGCAAACAGGCACATCATTGGTTTTTTTTTTTTAATCTCCTTTTCAATCACCTGGATCAGACTGAATTCGGGAGAAGGTGGCATTCATGCGAGTTCATTCTCTCCAGATTACCCGCCATTGTTCCATAAATGCTGCCTTAGTGGGCTCTTTTGTCAAAGCTGCCATCTCACCATGTGGAAAATTGTTAGGTTGGTATGTTGTTTTAGCCCTCACGTGAACATTCACTTAAAAAAAAAAATTCCTCAAAAGAAGCAGGAATTCTTTCTTTAGAGTGATGGATGAGCAGCCCAATCTTATTGAGGGCTTATAGGGGCAGATCTTGCAAACTGCAGGCTGCTGCTTTTCACTGCATGGCTGTGCAAGATGGCCAGAGGTGCCTCATGCACGCTGGTAGCTCCTGGACACCACACCAGTGCAGGTAAGGTGGCAGCTGGGGTGATTCATTGGTGGTTTATATTTTTTTTAATATAAAAAAATATTTTCATGTCCCAGACGGCCTGATTGCCCCCATCATTGCATGCAGCACAAGCTCCAGCAAGTCCAGCTGCCTCACATAGGATGGTAGGGGTAGGATTGGGGCCATCAGTTTAATTTCACAGATATTTGAGGTGAAGTGGTGGCAGATATTGAGGGGTGAAGAAGCTCAAAGGCACTGCAGTCTTTTTCCCTGCCAGCCTGTCCGAATCCCTCAGGTCTCCATCAACTGGGCAATGTGATTCTGGCAGGAAGTGGTTTCTTGTCTGTGTGGATACTCAGGACTTGTTTTCACAATGAACCAGGGGATAGTGTAAATGGCATTGAGGCAGGCGCAATGTCGGCATGGCATTATCCCTGCCACCTCTTTTCTGTTCTGAGAGAGGCAATTTCTCTGTTTTGAGAGACCCAGTTTCTCATGCTCCTGCTTCTAGTGGCAAAAGCCAAAGCAGCGGGTCCATGAGAGAAGGATTCTATCAACAGAACAAGTAATAGAGGGGAAAGGGGTGGGCAGGAGGACATCATGCTCTAAAAAATATACTGCTGGACTTTTATCTGTGGGGGATCTGTTCCCGAACTCCCCATGGACAAGTGAATCCATAAGTGAATATGACCTTCAAACATGACTGGAGATGTTCTCCAGTCATGGCCAGAGGTGTTCTGAGGCATGAAGAAGCAATGCTCAACCTCTCTGGGCCTCAGAAAGCATTCCAGACATGACTAGAGAACACCTTCATTCAAATTCAGGAGGTCAGCTCTGGCCCTCCACCACAGGCTTGGAATCAAGGTGAGTTAAATCCACAGGTTCCAAATCCATGGATCAGACTTGTCGTGCAGTTTAGAGAGTCTTCATGTTTGAGATGGACATTTTTGTTTTCTGCCTCTTCCAATTCCCTGCGAAGCGGGTTGGTGTCAGGGCTCTTGTACACAACTCTGAGAAAGTGGACATTTATTTGAAAAGCCGCAGCCAAGTTGATGCTTTGGAAATGGAGCTTAGCCTCCAGACATGGTACATTTTTTTCCCCCTCAGCAGGAGGCTGTGGAGACTTTGTGAACTGAGAGTGTGGGATTGCCACAGAGTACAAGAAGTTCTTTCCATGATTGTTATCTATTTAAGAATATTCTCAGAACATATAGTCCTGGGTGCTCTCAGTGTGAAGCAGGTGGAACAATGATAATGCAATAGGTCCGGGTCTCAGTGCAGTAATGGAACTCTCCGGAAAAGGTCATTCTATAAGTTCTTCTAATTCACAGGCTTTTAAAAAAAAATGATGATAATGGGTAAAGAGGAGATTTTCTTTGCGTTGGGACCAATCATAGATGCAAATGTATGTTTAACATCTCTTTCTCGCTAAGTTTGAGAGGGAACAATTTATTTGGTTGTGAATAAGTAAACAAGGGGACTCTGCTGCATCTGTGGGTTGATGCAGGAGTTCTGGCTGCTTTAATGACCAGTGAACATCTAAACTGATCTTACTGCTGCATATGGAAAGAATCATCCATGTATTTTCTCCTCTTTCCATGGAGGCTGCACGACATCAACCCTCCACTTAAAAATGTCAGAGAATTTCCATCAGGAAGGAGGGGGTGAATACGGCAGCAATGGTGCACTCGGGATCTTAGCCTCCCCTTTTCAAACCTTCCACCCCCTTTCCTCTCCTTGAACCTGTGCCAGCAAATTGGATGACATATGTCCAAGGAGACCCATTGGTGGTTAGCCAGCTTACTAGGAAGTAAGTGCAAAAAGCCTCCTGCAGGCTGTCCAATTACCCCCACCCCTTTTGGAGTCTCCTTTTCTATTTCTTGCACGGCTACATTGGCGCTGGGGGATAGGATTGAGGCCTGAAACAGAGCCTGCTTTCAAGCAAAACTCTTAATGCTGCATGATATCTCCCTGTGATCCAATCTGCACGATTCTCCTCTCACTGGTCAAGACTGGAAAAGGTGAGCCTAATCACATTGTTTGAGCCAGTCCAGAGACTCTCACCTGGAAATATGAAGGTGCACCCCCCAGAGCAGCTCAAGAAACTCTTCGCTGCCCTCTTGTGAGACACCATCTAGGGGGCCTGAAGACTAACTAGCTGCCAGGTTAGCGGGGAGAATGCACAGATGCAGGAGGGGAAGGGGCCGCTTGCATGGTGCATTCAGGCACCTGCAAAACTTAGTACTTTGCACCCCCTCTAGCTATGCCGCTGCTTCGGGGTGTAAGCCAAACAGCACTTATGTCCTCTGACATAGCAGATTTTGCCAGAGGAGAGACTCTGCATCACTCATCGCAATGCTATTTCTCAGATGGACTAAAAGGGGAGTTTGCTCTGAAGAGCAATAAAAGATGCTGGATAATGAAAACCTTCTGGACCATTTACCTCTCCGATGGTGAGTGTCAGGGATCTTATCTTGAATGTTGAAATAACAGAAGAAGAAAAAACATAGGAATTGAATTATTCTGAAGAGAAAAAGATAGAAATACTCCAACCGTAGTTTTATCTACAACTGGAAGTAGCACTGTGCCAGATTTTTCCAACTAGCATTTCACGACATATACAGGACTTTCAACTTCCCATGTTTGCGAACCCTCCTTGCTCAACTTTTTCACTGCTTTTCACAACTGGTTCACATCCCTGATTGTTTGTTGGTTGAGTGTCATTTTGTAAAAAAAACAAAAAAAACCCAACAACTTCTTGCTAACTGTGTGATCCCAGCCAATCAGGGATTACATAGCCACAATTCAGCCAATGAGATGTACCTGTGTGATGGTGTCACAACACCAATTTAGAGTGAAGGCCAAGCACTGAAGGGATGTTTGGTAGCGAGGAGCATTTTGATTATAAAATATAGGCTAGAGGGTACAATCGTTACGTGGATTCGCAAATGGTTGGATGACCATACAGAAAGGGTGCTCGTCAATGGCTTTGCATCAACATGGAGGATGGTTCCATGCAGAGTGCTTCCAGGGCTCTGTCTTGGGCCTGGTTCTCTTTAACATTTTCATCAGTGACTTGGATGAAGGATGAAGGATGTCATCAAATTTGTGGATGACACAACCCTAGGAGGATTTCCTGCTACAGGCGGGTTGGACTAGATTACCTTGTGGATCCAAACTCTATGATTCTATGAATACTTTTGCTCTTGTCTGCACCTCCCCCTAAAAAAATCCCCCAAATAGAGGCATTTTTACAGTGAAGTAGGAGGAGATGTTCAAGGATTAACTAAGGGCCCAATCCTATCCAACTTTCCAGTGCCGCTGCAGCCATGCCAATGGGGCATGCACTGCATCCTGTGGTGGGGAGTCAGTCACAGAGGCCTCCTCAATGTAAGGGAATGCTTTTTCTCTTATCTTGGGGTTGCTTTGCAGCTGCATTGGTGCTGGAAAGCTGGATAGGATTGGGCCCTAAGTCTTGCCTTCTTTACAAGTTTTCAGAAGCTAACTTTTCTGTATTTTCATTTAGTGTTGTACATATACCATTATGTGAATGCACCATGAGACTTTTATGGTTCTGAGAATGATGAACTGGTAGCTATTTTTGTACAAATATCCAGACTCTGTTGAAAGTATCTGAGTCCAGTGTCTTCAGAAAGGGGTGGCATTCCCAGTTTGGCTTCCTCGCCAAGTTTAGGTGGGAAAATGAAACAGATGGATTTCATGATAGGGGTTCTCCTGGATGCTGTTATATTTTCCCATCTGAAGAGTCCTGGAGAACCCCTATCATGGCATCCATCTGTGTTTTGTAAGCAAAGTCCCTTCAAAAGCAACACACAGGGCCATGGGCCAAATGTGCAGGGCCAGGCAGAACTCTTACTGACGTCAATGGGAACATTGCTTCTGTAAAGACACAGATCTTGGAAATTTGGACCCGTGTTTTTCATAGTGTGAGGTCTTCCATAATTGGTGCCAACATTGTGGAAAGAGCGGAGAGCCAAATGAACTTTGGAATTTCAGATCATTCCTTGCAAAATGCTGGAATCTGATGCATTCAGTGTGTAATGAGGAAAAGGTGTCAGCATTCACTGATGAAATAGCTGTCTCCAATAGTGGCATAGCTAGAGGGGGGCAGGCACCTGAATGTGCTGTGCAAGTGACCCCTTCCCCTCCACTTCGGAGCGATTCCAGGCAGTGGGAACAAAACACAGGCGAGTTCAGCTGCCTGCAAAACTGTGCTTTGCACTCCCTCTAGCTATGCCACTGCTCTCCAATATTGATCAGGGACCTGCTATATGGAGCTATTGCAAGTCGAACTCAGAGGCCTCTGTGAACAAAAAGTCTTTGTCATTTTGGCTGCCAAAAGTGCATTTCAAATCGCCATCTGGCCGTAGCTTGTAAACCTTAAGCAACATTCATAAAAAATCAAAATGTGCGAGTCTGTCCACAATATGAACACTTTGCCGTAGTTCCAGCTCAGGAAAAATACGTACCGTAAATGTTATCAATTTTTACCATAAAATATTTTAGCCAAAGCCTCTTAGGCATATAACTTTATAACAATCATAAAAGAAATACAAAAGAAGGGGACATAAAAGTGAAAAATGTATTTTGCGATGCATCTGCCACTGATACGAGTGTTCCGTTTAAACAGACCATGCAAAGGAGGAGGAAAGATTTGCTACTGGGATGTTGCCAGTGATATTCTTTGACACTTCAATAGTCTCATGTGGTCTTGATCAAGCAGATTAGAGCTTTGGAAAATCCCAAACCAACAAGCCTGAAAGCCGAACAGTCTGAGTGCATTTGATACACTGGAGGCCCATGAGTTTGGCTGTTGTGTTTGAAGACTGGCACTAAATTATGGCGTTAAAAGCAATTTGGTTAGGTGCAGGGCCATGGTGTGACAAATTGGTATCTATGGAACTGGGTTCTTGCATGTCCCAGATTGTGCAGGCCTTTTAAAAGACTGATTTGGATTTCTTTCCTACCCTAATCTAAAGGTGATGGGTAGGTACCCTCCAGTTCAGGTCCCACCGCCCTATAACAATACATCAAGTTTGGTTGCACTGACAGAGAAAGAAGCTTCTTCATTCCTCACTGGGTGGGATGCTTGGCTGGGTATGGTCTCGGACGGCATCCTCCATTTTGATTGGTTTTTTTCACTGTTTCTTAAAGACACACATAGAGAATCCAGAATATGTGAACCTGGCTTATACCAAATCATTTAGGTCAGTATTGTTTACTCTGACCAGCAGCACGTCTCTGGGATTTCAGATCAGGATCTTTTACCTAGAAGTACCAGAAATTGTACCTGGGCTTTTCTGTGTGCAAAGCGGGTACCACTGATTTCCATCCAAGGGTGGATCCAAGAGGTGGCTTCAGAGGGCAGTTGGAATGGGAGCCCTGGTCTACCTGGCAGGTAGATCTGGGCTCCAATTCCAGGCAGGAGCCCAGGTTTACCCACCCAGCAAACCTCAACCACAGAGGCCAAAGTTCAACCAGGAGTACCAGTTCTACCACCTGGTAGTGCTCATGACCCACTCCAACACAAACACTGGCTCCACCCCTGGCTCCATCCCAGTCCCCAAGGATTCCTGTCCGTCCTTTTGCTAGTGGTGGTAGTGCTGATAAAAGAGAAATTGTGACAGGGAGACCTCGCAATGTGTTCTCCGTTATGCCCCAGCTTATGCTCGCAGTTGCATCCACAGTGCCAGGCATGAGAAATGTAGTTCCTTTTCTCTCTATTTCAAACAGTAGCCCTACAGCTCATCAACAAACTAATTCAAAAGAAGCTGGGCTGACAAACAGAGCTGTAGAGATGTGGGATGTTATTGCAGAAGACTTAAGAATCAGGGGGCTTTTCTGCAATTCTCAGAGTACACATGAGTGTAATTACTGTTGTTGATCTAGGACAGGGGTGTCCAAAGTTTTTGGCAGGAGGCCACATCAGCTCTCTGACACTATGTTGGGGGCCGGGGGGGGGGGAAAGAATTAATTTACATTTAAAATTTGAATAAATTTTGCATATGTTTACGTGAGTGAATATATTAAAGATGAACTTATATGAACGAATGAAGGTCTTACAATAGCTCAAGGCCTATACAAGGCCTTGCACAAAGCAAGGCTGGCCTTTTCTTTGCTGCCACTACTGCATCACAGACATGAAAAAGCAAACAGTGGAGGGAGCCCTCATCCTACAGCTCTGAGAGCAGTTGCGTCGGGCCAGTGTAGGCTCCAACAAATCTCCAGAGGGCCAGAGGCTCATTGGAGACTGGGGGTTCCCTGAGGGCCGCACTGAGAGGCCTCGAGGGCCGCAAGTGGCCCCAGGGCCGAGGTTTGGGCACCCCTGATCTAGGACCTATACTTTATACTCTTAGAAAATGTGGCTCAAGAACTTGCTGCAGCACAGTATCATCACGGAAAAAAGCTGTCGTTGAATGCACCTTAACAGTTTTTGTATGACGTGATTGTATTTGACCTGGATCTCAGTTGAGACATGAGCGAGTCATGACTTAGATTGGTTACACTTCAAACCCCCCCCCCACCAACCCATTTATTCCAGAACAGTCTCCTTCAAGCCAATGAAACTGCTCTGGTGTATGTAAAATGTAGGCACTGGCCTTACTTTTTTCATCTAATTAGCAGAAATAGAGATTTAAAAGCCAAACATCTCTCCTAGCATGTCTAAAAAAATAAGAAAAATTACAAGGTGATGAAAAGCGGCTGTGAAGGATGAAACATATGAGACCTCAGAGACTTCAGAAGATTTTTTTAAAATCACTGACTTATGTAAATAACCTTCATCCCAGCCTCTTTAGCTAAAAACCTCCCCTTCCCAGGTTGACTTGGGGAGCCTTCAGAGAGAGGTTCATGGAGCAAACTCAAGGAATGAAATCATGGTTCTATGCAACCGGTGGAAACAACTGAGTGGGGTCAGGATTTCATCCAAAATACTCACTGGCTGCAATACAAATGTTTCATCAGCCTTGCTCTGGGTGAGTGATGTCAAAATGCTCTTTTGCCAAAATCTGGGGAAACCCTGTCCTTGGGTTTCAAGGCCTGCAGTATGTCTACAGTGGACAAACTAGATGAACTAAAGAGGAAACCACCATAATGGACAGGGGCTGTGGTGTAGCTAGAGGGGGTGCAAAGCACTAAGTTTTGCAGGGAGCCTCACTACGACATGCAAGCAGCCCCTCCCTTTTGGAGCCATTCCCGGCGGTTGGAGCATTCGCCTCTGTTTTGCTTCCCCCCCCCGCCGGGAATGCCTCCAAAGGGGAGGGGCCGCTTGCATGCCGTAGTGAGCCTCCCTGCAAAAATTAGTGCTTTGCACCCCCTCTAGCTATGCCACTGATCAGGGAGCAATATTTTCCAGGTTCCAGGACATGGGTTTGTTTGGACCTAAAGAAGAAAGGAACTGAACCACTGAAAAGAGGTGAATCAAGGGAACAGATTTGGGTGACTAATCCTCTAGCCCTAGGGGTGGTAGTCCCTTTATATCAGCTTGAATGTTGTTATATGTAACAAATATATATATGTTATAGAGTTATATGTAACTCTAGGCAGTACTTTCTGCAAAACAGAGGACTTTATTTTCCAGATTGTAAATCTGGCACCCTTACCAAAAATTAGATTTACATGGGAGAGGAGGGATGGAAAACTAAAATGATATTCTGAGGCCAGAAAATGCAGGAAGTATTTGCATAAATATTTGAGGCAAATTAAAGAGAAAATAAACATAAGTGAGCATTTTGGAATATTGTGCAATGTAATATTTTATGATCAAGGGGTGTTTCCTAACACATGCTTCATTTAATAGCTTAGGCCAGTGTTTCTCAAACTGTGGGTCAGGACCCACTAGGTGGGTTGAGAACCAATTTTTTTGAACAGTGAGGAAATTAGTTGCCTGATCTTTCCATCACCCTTTGGCAACCCACCAAAAATCAAGTCGTGACCCACCAGTGGGTCCCAACCCACAGTTTGGGAACAACTGGGCTAGATGAAACATGTAGTTCTATAGTTTATGTGGTCCTATAGATGGAGCCTGGGTGCTTGGAGAAAGAAAGGCCCCCAAACCTCTGAACATAACTGCTTCTTTTTCTAGGAACTGAGAAGTTTTCATTCATGTTGTCTTTTCTGCCTTTTCTTCACTGGGGACAAGAAAGCAAAACAGGCTGCCTTGTGGTATTTTTATTGGCCTCCCTGAATCAAAGAAGGATTAAGCTTCTCATGAGAGAACTTGATTTTGCATGTTTTCCAGATATCTCGAGTGCCAATAGATTGAGATAGTTTTGGATATCTTTCCGAATTCATGGTCCAGTTTTTTAGATTGCCTCCTCCTGCAGCTGACTCATACGCACCGTACATCTATGTATTTATTACATTGCAGTCCACTTAACCTCATGTGCTATGAATAGATGCTACCTGAACTGGGTAAAAATCTTACCCCGTTCCCCGTAATGATAAGGCCAGCTAAGCCAGTGGTGTTCCAGGGCCCAGTGAACATAATTGAATCTGCAGTTGTTTTCATTGAAGCAATTGCAACTCCTTGTTGCAAATTCTTTTGTGTGCAGAAGGTCTCCAGGTCAATCTCTGGCAACTGCACTTAAAAGATGCTGAGGTAGTAGGGGTGAGAAAGACCTCAGCTGGAGACTCTTAGTTCAGAGTATGATGTAATGGTCTAGTTTAAGGCAGCTTGAGATGTTCATGCACTGGTGAAGCTGGGGGGGGGGATGGAGCACTAAGTTTTGCAGGGAGCCTCCCGCAGCATACAAGCGGCCCCTCCCCTTGGGAGTTATTTGCCTCCATTTTGCCCCCCCAATGGCTCCCAAGGGGAGCGGGAGGAGCCGGAGCCACTAGCATGCTACGGGAAGGCTCCCTGCAAAACCCAGTGCTCTGCCCCCCCCCAGCTACACCAGTGTGTTCATGGTCTCCAAAATGGAAGGGCAGCAGAGAAACAAGCATTCTTCTGAGCCAGTGATTCTCAAACATTTGACCACCAGGACCCACTTTTCAGAACGACAATCTGTTGGGACCCACCACAAGTGGACACTTTTCAGAATGACATCTGTTGGGACATCACCTGGAAGTGATGTCATGGCTGAAAGTGATATTATCAAGCTGGAAAATTTTTTACATCCCCCCCCCATATGACACAGTCAAATCAAATCAATTAAGTAAGTAAATTAAAAGTTTAAAATAAGTTTTACAAATTCTATTTAAAATAAAGAACCCTCTGAACACCCCCCCCCCCCAGCAGTTGCTGAGCTGCTAAAAAAAAATTCACCAAACATCCCAAGGTTGTGTAGTCCCTTTCTATCATAGGAGAATGGAGGAAGCAGACTGCTTGGACAAGGGCTCTGGAAAGTAGAGCAAGTAGCAGAAGACCCTTTTCCTATGGGAAAGTCCATCACCAAGCTAGGTTTGCTGCTATCAGTAAATGCAGGAGCAGAGATCCAGAAGGAGTACTTGGCTTTCAGTTTCACCAGTGTATGGTTGGTTGGCAACCTTCAGTCTCGAAAGACTATGGTATAAGCCTACAGCACCCGGTATTCCCTGGCAGTCTCCCATCTAAGTACTAACCAGGTCTGACCCTGCTTAGCTTAGGAGATTAGGCATGTGCAAGGTCACAGTTTCTGAAGTGTCAGTGTCTTCTACTACTTAGGCAACAGGGAACCCTGTAGCTGTTCTCTTTGTATGGAAGTAAGAGGGGGGTGGTTACTGTTCAGCAATGAATGCCTGCCATTGGGGCCAGAGCACAGCAGCATGGATGCTTTGATGGTCAGGGAGAGAGAGGGAAGGCCAGGAACACGTGGGAGGAAAGGACTTGCAGAATGGACACACCTGCTGCAGGTACCACATAAGGCAGGTGAGGGGTCTCAGGTGTCTGACCAATACACTGCAGGGACATGTGGTGGGTGGGGAGGCAGGTGAGGAAGAGCCTCTTCACCGGAGTCCTTCAAAAAGTGCTACCATGTGTGAGCTGTGCTCCGTGCGTGGGTTGTGTGTGCTTGCACACCTCTCATGCAGCGGTGCTTTTTGAAGGGCTCTGGTGGGGAGGCTCTGCCTCACCTGCCTTTCCACCAACCCGCATGTCCCTGATACACTGCCTCCTAGGGCAGGGCTCTGCTGGCAGTGTTGCGTCCATATTCCGACTGTCCAGGTGAGGAGCAGAGGGTAGTGGTCTGCATTATGACCAGGATTCAGTTATAGATGCATCAGGGGCATCCAATCCAGGTGAGGAAGTGAGGATTGGGACCTTGGCTTGGGGCTGTGTGTTGATGCAAGGTTTGCCTGCAGCTGTGGATTCAAGTTTGATTCTTGCCCCAGAATTGCAACTATGACTGAGCTGAGGAGCTGTGAGGAGCTTGGTGCTTTGGCAACAGATGGCAGGTCCGCCCCCAGGTCTGGCAGTGAGGCACCCTCCTTGGGCTTTTCAAGGCTGGAAGCCAACCATGATATGGGTTCTCCCTGTCCCTCTGCACAGGTGTGGGCAAAGTGATTCCGGGGGCTTTAGGACCAGGAAATGGCCTGGTCCATCCTGGTCCAGAAGCAGAACTGGACAGGCTAGCCCTGATGCTTCACCATTATGTTGTGGTCATTCTGCAGGTACAGCCTGGCTTGGGATTTTATAGTTAGACATTATATATGGGGCCTTCATGGCCTTTTCCGGGACAGCCTGCTGGTCTGGGATACTCATTTGACAGCCCAATCCTATCCACACTTCCCTGGGAGTAAGCCCCATTGACTCTAATGGGACTTACTTCTGAGTAGGCATGCCTAGGATTGGGCTGCAAGAGTGCAAGCAGCCTTAGCTCCAAGACTGGAATGGCAGAGGCAGCAGATGGAGCTCTAGCTCTAGATTATGGCTACTGCCAGGCCTATCAGGGTGATAGGTCAAATAGCAGCTGCCAGTGTCTAAACCAGGGGTCTCTAAATGTTTTGGTCAAAGGGCCACATCAAATATCTGGCACAGTGTCGAGGGCCAGAAAAAAATATTAAATATAAAATTTAAATAAATGCATTAGAGATGGAACTTAGATGAAGGAATGAATAGACTCAAATGTCCAGGATTTCTCTAAGCACGAATATCGCCAAGGAAATAAAGCACACACAAGCACAACTCTGGTTCTGATTGGTCAACTGGGCCAGAGGCTCTCAGGGGATGAGAGGCTGGCCGCAGGCCGAACAAAGGCTCTTCATGGGCCGCAGCTGGCCCCCGGGCCAGGGTTTGGAGACCCCTGGTCTAAACCGAGTCATCACTTTGTATAGAATTTTCCCTGTAGGACTATGACCATTGAATTCATGAAAACCGAATGGGTCTTATATATTTCTGAACTCAGGGGAGACCCTGTGTGATTCTAGCTGTGTAGCCTTTGGCAACTGTCTGAAAATGATCCCAAGCAAATTTAATTTACTTTTTCTGCATTCTTGTTTGCTAACAATGTAGATAGAAACATATTTGATGTTGCTCTAGATTGTGTACCTGCTCAGGATTCTGAAAGTTGAGCATCCAGGCTGACATATCCTTTCCAGAGTGCCAGCAATACACCCCTGTGCCAGTGGTGTAGTTAGAGGGGGTGCAAAGCACTAAGTCTTGCAGGGAGCTTCACTGCAGCATGCAAGGGGCCCCTCCCCCTCAGAGCCATTCCAGGCAGTGGGAGCAAAACAGAAGCCCCTCCCCAATCAAGAGGTGAACTTTGAATTGTTAGCTTGCAGCAGTGGCATAGCTACAGGGGGTGCAAAGCGCTGCGTTTTGTAGGGACCTGGACAATTCTAGTTCTTGCCAGACTCCTGATCCAAGGAGTCCCTGCTGGAACTGAACAAAGAGTCCCTACTGGGCTCGGATCTAGGGATTAGATATAGAGAGGCCTAGAGATTCAAAAACGTCATAAGAACATTTATTGTTCAGTTGTCTCTGCACCCAGAGCTAGACCCAGTGAATGTGAGCTTGAAGCACTTAGAAGTAACCTTTTGCTCCAGACCAGGGGTGTCCAAACTTTGTGGCAGGAGGGCCATATCATCTCTCTAACACTGTGTTGAGGGCAGGGGAAAAGAAGGAATTAATTTACATTTCAAATTTGAATAAATTTGCATAAATGAATATATTAGCGATGGAACTTATATGAATGAATGAAGGTCTTGCAGATGCTCGAGGCCTATACAAGCCCTTTCCTTTGCTACTCCTGCTGCATCACAGATGTGACACAGCAAGCAGTGGAGGGAGCCCTCGTCCCACCGCTCACGCAAGGGGTCGAACAATTGGTCGTCATGCTGAGAGCAGTTGCATCAGGCCAGCGCGGGCTCCAGCAAGTCTTCAGAGGGCCAGAGGCTCATTGAAGACTGGGAGCTCCCTGAGAGCCAGATTGGGAGTCCTTGAGGGCCACAAGTGGCCCCAGGGCCAGGGTTTGGGCACCCCTGCTCTAGTCCCATGGTTCCCAAACTTTTCAGCACCAGGGCCCACTTTTTAAAATGGCACTCTATCAGGACCCACCTTACATTTTGAGACTTTTTAAAAAGTTTCACTTTATCAGCAGATCAAGCCTCTGTATTTCTCCTCTTCACTATAGGGGGGCACCTTCGGAGCATTTCTTGAGCTCCATGTTCATCAGATCAGTACCATTCTGGTGGCCTTGTGTTCCCCTTCGCCTGGCCTTCAATAAGAGTTGAGGCACTGTCACCTACTCATTAATAAATGCAGGGCTGCTCCATTTCAGTTTAAGTATAAGTTCCTTGTCAGTTTCGCGACCCACCCAAAATCAGGTCCCGGCCCACAGTTTGGGAACCACTGCTCTAGACCCATATGCTTCATTTATTTTCAATATTTGCTATAGCTCAATCCATGTCTGAAGCCTTTGCAAGCTGATGGACACCACATTGGGACACTGAAGTCAGTGAAGAGCAGTGTGGGCCTTATTTCTGACTCGGCTTGCATAGACTCAGGCTGCCAGACTTCCTAAAGTCTGCTTAGGGGAAAAAAAACAAAAAAAAATAGTTCAGTGCAGTTTTATTAGTCCTATGGGCTTGAAAATAAGCAACCGCTATGCCGGGTGAAATACATTTCAGAGGCTGAATAAAAAGCAAAATTAATGATCTATAAACTTTTATGAGTAACTGAACTTTCTTCAGCAGAGTCTTAACAGAACCTCTGGCTACATCAAAAAGATATAAAATGCCCAGTATAATGCAATTCCATTAGGCTGCAGTACTGTGTACACTTTCTTGGGAGTAAGTCCAATTGAACACAAAGGGACTTACTTCTGAGTAGACATGCATAGGTTTAAATGAAAACTTTGGTGGTGTATGCTTGTTGCGGGCCAACCATTCTTGCCCAGCCCCCACCTTTGTGCAAGGCAGTGGTGTGAAAATCCAGGCACCCCAATGGGTACGTGGGTAGACTGGGAGCAGAGCACACTCACTGTCATCCAGTGTTTGGAGGTTGATCTCTTCAGTTGAGCTCTGAGTTTTGACCACCACCTATCTCTTTGTTCAGTCCAGTGGTGTAGCTAGAGGGAGGGCAAAGCAGTAAGTTTCGCAGGTGCCTGAACATGCCATGCAAGCAGCCCCTCTCCTTTGGAGCCAGGTGTTTCGCTTCTGTTTTGCTCCCACTACCCAGAATGGCTCTGAAGGGGGGGGGCTGTTTGTTCAGTGTGTTCAAACGCCTTCACAGACAAAAAAATTTCTGCATGCGCTCTGGCATTGTCTTGTTATCTGGTGAGTTCCCTGGGGCATTTGGTGGGCCACTGTGAGATACAGGAAGCTGGACTAGATGGGCCTGTGGCCTGATCCAGTGGGGCAGTTCTTATGTTCTTAACTACAATTCCCAGGAAGCCTTGCAGGTCTCTTGTTATCTGGTGTGCTCCCTGGGGCATTTGGTGGGCCACTGTGAGATACAGGAAGCTGGACTAGATGGGCCTATGGCCTGATCCAGTGGGGCTGTTCTTATGTTCCTAGACTGAGAATCTGTCAGGACCCACAGGATGTGGTGATGGCATCTGGCCTGGATGCCTTTAAAAGGGGATTGGACACGTTTCTAGAGGAAAAATCCATTACGGGGTACAAGCCATGATGTGTATGCGCAACCTCCTGATTTTAGAAATGGGTTATGTCAGAATGCCAGATGCAAGGGAGGGCACCAGGATGCAGGTCTCTTGTTATCTGGTGTGCTCCCTGGGGCATTTGGTGGGCCGCTGTGAGATACAGGAAGCTGGACTAGATGGGCCTATGGCCTGATCCAGTGGGGCTGTTCTTATGTTCTTATGTCTTCCTGATGAAAATGTACTTCGGCGATATAAGGGCAACAAACATGATATGAAGGTGCCATGATTGAATCCCCAAATATTATTTCCTTTCCCTAAGAGCAGCCACAAGCTCATGAATGCACACACAGTTTTTGATCAGATCACTTAACTCCCCCTCCCCAATTCTTTATGCAAATCACATTCCTGAAATAACTATTTACTGAGAAGAAAACATATTGCATCTTTATGCTTTCCCCTCCATAGGTAATAGTAGCTTGAGTGGGTGATTTACATTAGGGAATTGGTGCAAGGGAAGAGTTAATCATCATGATCTTGATTCAAATTGTCCCCCTCTCCAGCAGCTGCCTTTAGAAAACAACCTCCATCTCATATGCATCCCCCACATCACATGGTATGTTCTCCCTGCTGTATGTTAAATAGCAAAGTGATATATGATACAGCAATCAAGTTTTTGAAGGCTGCACTTGATGAATAAAAAAGAACCGATATTAAAATTTCATGGAAAGGGCATGAAGGGTGTATGTCAAGGTCCTGATGGATGGTGAGAAAGGGGGAAACATGTGCAGACTTTGAAGAAGGTTCTGATAGTATTTGTGAACAATGCTGATCGTAAGAGAGGCAAAGGTTTGTGAAGGATGGCGAAGGATGGGAAAGTTACAAGTCATAGTAGGTCTGTGCAACCTCTTGGTTTTAGAGGCAGGCTGCCTCTGATTGCCAGATGCAGGGGAGGGCACCAGGACACAGGTTGTGCCTGTTGTCTTGTGTGCTCCCTGGGGCATTTGGTGGGCCACTGTGAGATACAGGAAGCTGGACTAGATGGTTCTTTGGCCTGATCCAGAGTGGCTGTTCTTATGTTCTTATGTTCAAGGGAGTGGCCACACAATGCAGATCTCTTGTTGACTTACTTCTGAGTAGATGTGCATAGGATGGAGGAGAAGTTCATTAGGGGTTGCAAGTTATAGTAGGTATGTGCAAGCTCTTGGTTTTAGAGGCAGGCTGCCTCTGATTGCCAGATGCAGGGGAGGGCACCAGGACGCAGGTTGTGCCTGTTGTCTTGTGTGCTCCCTGGGGCATTGGTGGGCCACTGTGAGATACAGGAAGCTGGACTAGATGAGCCTTTGGCATCATCCAGCAGGGCTCTTCTTATGTTCTTAAAGCACAGAGAATGGGAAGGAGGGAGGAAGAGCTTGGAATGCTCTTGATGCTCATGATGCTCTGGGGAGTTTGGTCAAAGTTAACAAGGCCCTAAGCGCAGGACAGAATGGAGGCTGAAGTGGAAGGTATTTGTGACTGGAACCGGAAACAAAAAACAACTGGAGGCTCGAGTACGGCTATCTGGCACCCACTTTTCAGAAACCTGGCCAGGACATTTAATGGCTTGTCACAATAAGTTCTTGAATGTGGTCAACAGGACTTGTCTGTACGTTACAGTAAATGTCAGCAGTTCTGATTATTGCCATTACTGGTAACTCTTAGTGGTTTATGAGACCAGATGGAAATACTAATGAATTCTTACTTTGACCAGTACCTTTGGCTGATTTTCCTTTCCATGCTAGATTGGTTGTCGTGAACAGGCACCCTTCTCCCAAATGACAGCCCAGTCTAGGCCTAACTGAGTCTGCCTGCCACCTTCATCGTTCTCCCAGAGTCTGGCTGCGTGTATCAAGGTAGGCTTATATCTGGTGAGTACTGAGAGGGCTAGTTTGTCTGGTATCATGAAAGAAAACAAAGGGCCCAATTCTATTCAACTTTCCAGTCCCGATACAGCTGCCATGCAGCCCTGAAGTAAGGGGGAAAACAGCACTGGGAAGCTGGATAGAATTGGGCCCAAACCCTTGGACCCCTGTCAAGTCAGTAGGTTAGCTAGGTGGGGCAAAAAGCACTGCAGGCTCCAGCCCTTCCCACTCACTGTTGGAGTCATTCTGGGCAGCGATGGCAATGTGCAAGAGATGCCATTTGGCTCAGCAAGACCTAAGTATTGCTGCAGCTGTCCTGAATCGGGCTCCAAAGGTGAGTTGAGGGGCCACTTAACACAGCACTTTGAGGCACGTGCAGTACTTATTAACATTAACAGTATTTATATACCGCTTTTCAACTAAAAGTTCACAAAGTGGTTTACAGAGAAAAATCAAATAACTAAATGGCTCCCTGTCCCAAAAGGGCTCACAATCTAACAAGATGCAAATGAATACCAGCAGACAGCCACTAGAACAGACACTGCTGGGGTGAGGTGGGCCAGTTACTCTTCCCCTGCTAAAAAAAGGAGCACCCACTTGAAAAAGTGCCTCTTACCCAATTAGCAGGGGTTAACCATTTTGCCCCCCCTCTAGCTACACTACTATGTTTGGTTTAGTTCTCCCCTGGTCGCTGGTCCAAATCAACCCTTGGGTTGAGACTTGGGGTGTGCAAATTTAGGGGTTTAAACAAGCCTATCAGAGCTTAGGAGACCTTTTTCCTCCTCCCCCCCCAAAGGGGCTGACTAGTTGGGGACAGTGCAAGAGGATTTTAGGCAGAAACCAGTTTTGTTTTGTTTTGTACTTGGCCTCTGATCTCAGGACACAAGTTTCACTGCTTGTCGGTCTTCCCCTTTTTTCTTTCAATAAACCTGTTCCTTGTTTTGAATCAACGGCTCCCCTAATTCTTTCAGCCAGAGGTAAAGCAAGTGCCTCCCAGCTCCTTAGGACTCCTCCAACCAGAACTACCCAAGAGTTCTTCTGATCTGTCTTCCAGTAGGTCAGGAACATTTTCCCAAACACTGCTAGTCCACATCTGCCCCGAAGCAGAGAGAGAGATTGATATGGTATGCTGGATCCTTTATGGTTCCTGGCAGCACTGACGGTGGTTGCCACAAAAATACCAGTGGTAAGAATAAAACATTTTGCTCTGGAGAGAAAATAATTGCAGTGAGTATTTTGTGTGCTTGACATTATTAACCACTTTCATCACAAAGAGGCAAAACTCGCTCAGCTTGTTTTATAGTAAACATTTCTAGGAGAAGAAAACCACAAGTTCTCGCTTTGTGATATGGTTGGGTACCAGACAGGTGCACCTGTAGGGCGTCTGTGAACACATAAATCCCACATATGTTCACTTGAAAAGACACTATCAAGTCATTTCAGACCTTTTTGTTCTTTAATGTCTACTACTTAATGTCCCTTTGGAAGCTTAAAAGTACTTTTTTCCTATATTCATTTGGCCTCTTTCTATGTTCTTTCCAAACATAACTGAGATGCTTTCAAATGAAAATAAAATTAGCAAGCCTTCCACTAATTAAATTACTAAATTTTTCCAACTCTTATGCCCGATCTCGTCTGATCTCGGAAGCTAAGCAGGGTCAGGCCTGGTTAGTACTTGGATGGGAGACTGCCTGGGAATACCGGGTGCTGTAGGCTTAGACCATGATCTCGGAAGCTAAGCAGGGTCAGGCCTGGTTAGTACTTGGATGGGAGACCGCCTGGGAATACCGGATGCTGTAGGCTTATACCATAGTCTTTCGAGACTGAAGGTTGCCAACCAACCATTTGTGTTACATTTGCTCAGCTGGTGACTTTCCAACAATGCAAATTCGGCTTGGGCCTTATATCAGTCATGCAGAGAGACTTGGTATTAATGTTCAGGAGGCTTGAACCAGAAAATGTGGCAGTAGTGCACAGTATCAACTCTCAGAGAAAGGGAGATCATTGTTACTCTGCAGCGCCACCGAGATAATGGCCAGCAAGAGGTACTGCAATTGATCAGCCCAGGCAAACCAGGTGAAATGAGGGAACCAAAAGGAGTTTGGCTCCTTTATAGAACTGATACTTCAGGTTTGGTTCCTCAATATGAGCAGTTTGTCAAACAAAAGAGGTGCTGAACAGCACAATCCTAGGCATGTCTACACAGGAGTATGCCCCATTTATTTTAGTGGCACTTACTCCATGGTAAATGTGTAGAGGATTGTAGTCCTAGAGCAGTGGTCTCCAAAGCACAGACTGCTGTGCTCCAAGATTCCCTGTCCGGGTGCAGCGTGGCACTCGTGAAGCCTTGCAATGTAGCCAACATTTGTCGCCCCCAATCTTCACTCAGACTTGCACTGCAATCTGCTCCCACTGCAAGCCTTTCATCCCAGGAGGCTCTGTGCCCCAACTTCCTAGTAGAAGCAACTGACTGGCACAAATCTGTGTGGAGATCCAGGGCAACAAATGTTGGCTGCGGTGGATCCAGCTTGTGGGCTGGGGTTTGGTGGCTTCTGCCCTAGAGCCCCTGAATAGCCTTAGATTGCTGCCTTCTGGAAATGGACTGCATTCTGCCTCTGACCTGCTGCCCATGGGATTTGACGTCTTTCTTCCTTTGGACTACATTATCTGCCCCTATCCCATACTGAGTGCTTGGCGTATCTGGGCACTCATCCATGACTATCTGGGACTATCTGCCTCTGGCCCTTCCAACTGCCTGCTTGCAGATTTGACCTTGTTGAGCCTGACCAAAAGTGGCGTGGTGGAAAGTATATGTTGAAGAACTTCATGCTAGCTTGACATGCCGCAGCTGTTCATTAATATGTGACCTGACCCACTTGCTTGAGTTCTCTGGCACCCTGGAGGCACCATTTAGCAGTTCACTTAGTTTTGGATGGTAGTTCCAGAGACTGCACTATAGAGTAGTTTGTGGGAGCTCATTCATGGGAAGCTGTTGGGTGGAAGGTTCAGTTTTGCAGAAGGAGCCTCAGTTCAATGACCTTCAGGCCTCTTCCAACTATGATCCTATGGCCAATACCCTTCATGCAGAGTTAGCAAAGAAAATAGATACCCACCACTGGTGTTGCACAGTGTTATAGCTAGAGGGGATCAAAAGCCCTAAGTTTTGCAGGAAGCCTCATTGCAGCTTGCAAGGGGCCCCTCCTCTTTGGAGCCATTGGGGGGGAGCAAAACAGAGGTGTTTACCTGGAATGGCTCCGAAGGGGAGGGGAAGGGGCCCCTTGCATGCTGCGGTGTGGTTCCTTGCAAAACTTAGTTATTTGCACCCCCTCTAGCTATGCCACTGGTGTTGCAGACAAACTGCAATCCAGGCAGGACAGACTGGCTGACAGCTCTTCAGGTGCCTTTCCAGTCTCAAGAGGACAGAACAGAAAAAGAGAAGGGACATGTGGTGGTCCGAAAAAGGGAGCTTCATTGGGTTGAGACCCCCAGATGCATGGGCACTGAATGCACATAAACTCATATTCCCAGGGCATGTTTGATGCTGCAAATACCGAAGCCTCCCCCCCCCCCCCGGTTAAGGTCATAACTGGGCTCAAAACTGGCCCCCCTACTTGTGTTAATTCTGAACCCAATTAGAAGCCAGATCAGACGCAGCCATTCCCTTGATGATGTTCGTACAGAGTATGACAGGGTCCAATCCTTTTCCCAACCTCCTCCCATGAATGTCCAATCCTCCTATACCTCCACAGGCCTCCTCTGACTCTCCTATGCTTTTTTGTCCACCTGCATACAGGTGGGAAGCCTATCCCTCTCCCTGCTCTGCTACCTGTCTTGCTGCACTGAAGTGCACCAGGTGCTGAAAGGGGGAGGGAGAGCAAATGCCATTGTTACTACTCCATTTGAGCCAGCAGCCAGGTAAGTGGGTGGGAGGGGATGCGGAGGAGCTGGGATGGAGGGGAGGGGAGGAGTTGAATTATTGTCTGGCCAAAAGCATTATCCAGTCACAATGCCTAGTGCTTGAAGTGAACATTTTGTCTGGTCCCGTCCCCCCCAGGTTAGCATATCTGAGCCAGGAAACTCACGTTTCAGTGACCTCACTGGTTCGTACATAACCACCGTGTTGGCCCTGTAAAACGTGAAGCGGCCCCAAGGAGAACAGGGCTGTCCTAACTCATCCTGAGTTAGGAAGAGAGCCAGGGAAGGAGATGGAGTACATAATATAACAAGAGCTGGGTAAATGAGAGCAGCAGCTGTTTTCGCTTGATTTACTAAAGACAATGGTAGAAGTGCAGGAGACACACCTTGAACCGTTCTCCTTACCTCTTAGCAGAGGCAGACCCAATATAATCCTCTTACAGCCCCATCGAGTGCAATTTCCCTTTTTTTCCCTTCTAATTTTAGACATGAACGTGGGTCAGCTGCAGCTACTGTAATAGCAAGCTGTGATTTTATGGGAAGCCTGTGAGGTCACCCAGCTAACATGACACTTTGCCCAAACATGACCCGTGTACATAAAAGGAACAAAGAGACGCCCTCAGCTGGGTGGCCTTTCCCTGTTTACTTGGCCCTTTCTTTAGATTTCACCTTTCTTCCTATTGCAAACCCAGCTCATTTCTTTTCTTGATGTTCTCATGAGGGCTGTGTTGTGCTTGTGTAACAGGCAAGAGGGATCTTTCAAAGTCATGGCAAGGAAGGCAATGCCCCTGCGTATCGAAAGGCATGGCTTTCAAACAGATTGGTGTCTAGAAATTAACTCATACAAACACGCAGGGTCAGCACCAACTTTTCAAACATGGCCCAACCTGGGATGAGGAGGTAGAGTTTCAGGTGAAAATCAAAGCAAATATTAAGTACTTGCTTAATATTAAGCAAGTATTTATATACTGCTTTTCAACACAAAGTTCTCAAAGTGGGTTACAGACAAAGGGTGCAATCCTAACCAACTTTCCAGCACTGGTATAGCTGTGCTAATGTGGTATGCACTGCATCCTGCAGTGGGGAGGCAGTCGGTGAGGCCTCCTCAAGGTAAGGGCATGTTTGTTACCTTACCTTGGGGCTGCATTGCGGCTAGGTGAGTGCTGGAAAGTTGGTTAGGACTGCACCCAAAATCAAATAACTAAATCACTCCCTGTACCAAAAAGGCTCACAATCTAAAAACCTCCTCTAGGGCAGGAGGTCTGGTCTAGAGGGTTGAGCCTCCATTTGCCTGAAGATAACATCCGAAGGTCGCCAGTTCGAGGCCACCGGTACCGTGTGACCTTGAAGCAGCTGACAAGCTGAGCTGAGCTATTCCATCTGCTCTGAGCATGGGAGGATGGAGGCCAGAATGTGTGGCCAGATCATGAAAGAAACATCTTGAATGTTGTGGTTTCTTGAAAGATAGAAACCTTCTTTCAAATTGTAAAAATCCCTACGGGCATTTAAATTGCCTGCCCATGAAAACCGCCTTGAATAAAGTCTAAGGAGAAATCTGAGGACCAAGAAAGGCGGTATATAAATACCTGTATTATTATTATTATTATTATTATTATTATTATTATTAAAAAAGATGCAGAAGGAACACCAGCAAACAGCCACTAGAAAAGACATTGTACTGGGGTAGACAGTTACTCTCCGCTTGAGGAGAGGAGGAGAGGAGCACTACTTGAAAAAGTGCCTCTTGCCTCGTTTAGCAGGGAATATTAGGCAAAAAGGCAAAATATTGGAGAACTTTGAGGATAAGCCAACTGAGTTACTATAAGACCACAGTGAACCTTTCTCAGGGGGTTCCTTGCCCAACCCCCACCACACAATTGGAGATATGGATCCATTTGGAAGGTGCGTTTGTTCAGAGGTTTTGTGTCTAGGGTTTGTGTCGCCCTGTGTGAGAGCTCATTGCATCATGATGGACCTCCTCCTGTAGCAGACCATACAGAATAAACTACAATATCAAATGCACAACCTAACTACAGGGACATCACTGTGTCACCCCCATTATTTATTTTCCTATAGAACAGTACAAGTCACCCAACAAATCAGTGACCGACAAAAAAAACCAGTGACCAACTTGATGACACACAACTGAATAAGAATTCTGGTATTAGCTCTGAGGCATGGAAATGAGAGCTGACTCATACTGTCATAACAGCACCTCATTGGCTCTCAGAACATTCAGTCTTATTGGTCCATTTTTAGTTAAAGAAATCCACTCTGTTACAGAAGGTAGTTAGGGGCACAATGCTAACCAGGTCTACTCAGAAGTAAGGGCTTTTGTTCAGTGGGGCTTACTCTCAGGAAAGTGTGGTTAGGATTGCAGCCTATGTTTTCCTCCCTCCTCCTTTTCTTTTGTTTGGATATGATAGCAACTGTTACCCTGCACATGCCCAGTCTTGTCTGATCTCAGAAGCTAAGCAGGGTCAGGCCTGGTTAGTACTTAGATGGGAGATCGCCTGGGAATACTGGGTGCTGTAGGCTTGTAGTCTTTCAAGACTGAAGGTTGCCAACCATAACTTTTGATAGAATGCAGATATTTCAATGTGGTTTGTTTCAATGCATTGTGCATGGAATTCTGCATTAAATGATATATAACAGGATGTCTTTATTAAAAAACAACCACAAGATTTTACAGTTTTTGCCAGTAGTGGCGTCATCCACCCGGTGCAGTTTGCACCCTCTTAGTGATACCACTGCTTCCTTCAGACCACTTCAGGTCACTTACTAAATAAGAATGTGCGTTAGTCCTTTACCAGTTCTTTTAACTACTTGAGGGAGGGGGTCTTCATCTGAACCTCCCAGTAGTACACAATCTAAATACTAGTTTAAACCAGGGCAAAACCCTCCCCTCACATTTAAAAAAAACTTTGAAGGTGCACTAGGAGGAGAACTGTGTCATGCTCATGCATGTCTCTAACCACATGGCAAGGGGTCGGCTTAGAGCCTTCCACTCCTGACCTCCTGGCAGTATCCCAGCCTTCACTGACAAGGACTCTGGGGATGGGATTTCCATGCACCTCTTGCCAACACCTCTTAATCCAGATTCATCCACCTCTCCACACAGCTCAGCATGATAATGGGCAGTTTGCTAGTAATCTTTTCCTTACCTAGTTTCTCATAACTGAAAAAAAAAAACCAGACCCGAGAGGGCGCCTGTGCTTTAAGAACTCCTGGAAGAGAAAATGCAATCAAGTGCAATGATTTATATGACTGCAACATAATACTGGGAAAATCACACTGGCTGCAAAACTTCATGCAACACTTCATGTGGCCTGAATATATTAGTCCAGTTTCTGGAGAAAGTGACTTTCCATTTATACGAGCACCCTGGCTCCTGGTTCACTCCTGGGCCCAATTCAAACTACTGGTTATTATGACCTTTAAAGTTCTATGTGACTTATGACCAGGGTTCTTCAGATATCCTCTTCTTCCAGACTGCCCATTCACTAAGAACTATTGGGATCCCCCATCTGTCTTGTGGCTGGCAGGAATATGGGAGCGGACTTAGTGGCCAAGCCTATGCGTGTCTACTCAGAAGTAAGTCCCATTATAGTCAATGGAGTTTACTCCCAGGTAAGTCTGGATAGGATTGCAGCCTTATTCCAGAGCTGTTCTGAGCCTGTGGAACTCCCTGCTCATGGAGACCTATCTGGCCCCACTCCCTGCTGATAGTCTTACAGCGTCTGGAGACCTGCCTATCTCATTAGGTTTTTGGACTGTCAGATCTGTGGTGTGTTTGCGCTCCTGGATGTGACTCTGAGAGTGAGTCACATATACGGCGGCTTCTTGGTTGTATCCTTTAACTCTGAGGTATTGTTTTTGAGAAACAATACAAGCATTTGTCTGCAAATTGAAAGATGGGTGAGAATTAACAAAAAAATACATTACATAAGCCCCAGGAAAGATTAATTGTTGTTATCTGATGTCATTTTAAGATAAAAATGTGGCTGGGGATAATGAACTTCAACAGATAGGGAGATAAAAGCCTAAAACAACTTTCTGACTGAGATTAACTAATCCACTGAAGCAGACACCAGACAATTGAGAAGGTGATGAAGTTGCTCCATTGTGCACCAGAGAGGTCAGACTCAGAGCTCAGACAGCTTCTCCTCTCTTTGTTTAATGGGGTCCTGGCCATTCCAAACACCTGTTCTGTTTATTTTTCTGGTGTTTTCTTCTGCCATCTACTGTATCTTAGGAGTACTGTGGGTCAGCTAAGAAGTACTGTGCAGCAAACAGAACCACTGAAGGAGAATTCTCAATAAAGGCCCATCTGCTCTCACAGCCTTCCTGACATATCAACTGTGGCGTTCGGAGCTCCATTCCATGACACCTCTGCTATTGAACCTTTCAACCTGCCAGGTAGACTCTCAGAGTAGAGAATACACCAAGAAGGACAGGGGCTTTTGTCCCTTTAAGAGCTTGAGGAAGCCAGGTGTTCCACAGGTGCAACAAGGACACCTTCTGAAGTTGCCTTCCTTCAAAAGCTTTTGGGATAGGCTTGTGAGTCTCTATTCCTCTTGTAGAGCTGCTTTTGAGCCTTCGTCATCAGTGCTGTGAAAAGTAAGAGAGTTTTATTGTAGACTGCTTGTGGGATAGTGACCATGTGAACTATTTATTACTTACTCCTCTATGTGGAAGTGAGACCACTGAGGAAATGGTCTTCCGATTGTGGTTTGCAGCACTGATGCATGAAGAAAGGTGCCTGCGTTGCCCTCTTGACAAAGTGACCATGTCTGTATTTCTGCTTCTATGTGGTGTTTTTGTTCTGAGATAAATGGAATGCTTGTTCTCTTGGCTTGTAGTTGTCTGCAGAGCTGTCAAACCAAAGGCTACTTCCTTAAAGTTTGTAAAGGTGATAAATATTTTTCCTCTTTTTGATTTAAAAAAAGTGTATGTGAGATCAGGAAACACTGATTTTGTGTGTGTGTGTGTTAATTTATGAATCAGTATGTAAACAGAGAAGACTGTATGTGCTGCTTCTCCTTTGAGATTTTGTAACCACTCATTGGAGGCACATCTGTAAAAATGTGGTTTGTTAATGAGCAAACAGTGGTTTGCTCCATACATAGGGGTGCAATCCCAAGACCAGGACTTAACAGCTTCAGCATGTGCTTGGTTGTGAGCAAAGTGTGTACACACCAGATCTTAACCTGCATGCCCTCCATACACACTTGACTATAAATGTAGCATTTGTGAATGGGCCATAATTGTGATTATATTTGGTTATTTCTAGAGCTTGCCTGCAAGCCATGTCTTTGGATCTTGAATGCCTGCTTCCAAATCTCAGGTATTTGAAGCTTGGCTTGAAGGCACTCTGTATATGCTCAGAGACAGTTTCTTAATTATAACTGATCATCGTCCAGGCATTCAGAGCAACCTGAACTTCAGCCCTGGAACTGAAGTCCTGAATACTTGCTAATGTAAAAATTTGTATTTGCCCTTGCTCGGTTATGGTCAGTGCTTGTCTTGAGTCATTTCACTTGACCATACTTTCCCTGCAGTGTTTTCTTCATGATCCCCTTTCCCTTTAAAATTCTTCTCTGTGCTGCCTTTTGGGGTGACTTATAATCCTTTATTCCTGTTCTCTCCAGTAGATCCATCACTGGTTTCCCAACTCATTTAATCCCCGATGACTAGCACTTTCCAGTTCCAATTAGCTTGCTTTTCAGATGTTCTGGGAATAAGTGTGGGCTGTAGAAGGCCCAGTATATGTGTGAGAGATTTTTTGTAGTGATAAAAGTTTTCCATCGAGTGCCTTGACTTTCTACTCTCGCCACAATAGTTTAGTTAAGTGGAAAACAGACATTTTTCCAGCTGACTCGGGATTACTTTTATTTGTTGTTTCACATACCTAATCAACAGTTATATTTGGCAATGCTATTTTTTTGTCATAAATATGGAGACGGTACAAACTAAATAATCAATCACTGACTAAACAAAATACGTGTGTGGGGAACATGTCATTTATACAAGTTTATTTTGAATGGCAAATTTTCTCTCCATTATGTGAATAACTTCAACTTGTGACTTGTGTTCTCTCTCTCTCCCTCTCTCTCCCCCATGCACAATCAGTGGCTTCAAAGCAGTTTGCAGGTATATATATATATATTTGATGGCATCATTGGTAAAGCTTTTTTTAAGGGTATCTAAATCAGCTTCACACATGAGCATATCTGAAACTCAATAGCCAGTTAAGTTGGAGAAATGTGGGTGTCTGGTGATCTGGACCCAGTTCACTCATTCATGACACTGGTAGCCCTACACGTATTCCATTCTTCACCGTACAATTGAATGTGCCTTTTGCGGCACACATACCATGACACTGACACAGACCATAAACCTGTCCATTGTCACATCCAAACTTTGTGATGCTCCTGTCCGCATTGGCACAAGAGCACACGGGCCAGCTCTTCACAGTACTTATAAGATTTTTCAGTTTCTCCAATGCATGAAACAGAGTTTGGTTTCAGTTACTTCAGTGCAACCAAGCCAACTTTGAATCCAGTGACTTTGGCTTTCAGCCATTTCTGCTCAACGTTGCATATATGCAACAGGGACCCAAGGTGCACACCTATGGGCCAGGCAGTAACAGGTTAATTGTTTTCTGAATCAGGTTGGTAAATGGATTTTTCTCATGGGGAATGTTTACTGTTTCTTGATGTGACTTCACAACGCTCTGTCGCTGTCTTCCTCCATGAAGACAGAACAGTGTTCAGAGCATGGTAGTCCTGTTCAAGTTTTCATCTAGGGCAGCGATTTTTTTCAACCTTTTTCATCTTATGGTACACTGACAAGGCACTAAAATTGACGAGGCACACTGCCCTGACAGCAGGGGCTCACATCCTCCAGTGGTCCTACTAACAAATGATTCTCCCCCAAAGTCCCATGGCACGCCAGTGTGCTATGGCACAATGGTTGAAAATGGCTGATCTAGGGTGTTTTATTTATATGCAACTCTACTGCCACGACTGGCTCCCAAAGCGGGGCACAGTTTGAGAATCAGAAAAAGGCCACTATATGGTCGATGATAGCCGATGCTGTGCTCTTTCTTCCAGAGAGAGGGTGGAACAGGAGTTGCAGATTCACTTGGTGTGTGCCTGATGATAAAGTTGTCAACCTGCAGAAGCAGCTCTTCCAAGGATCTGGCAGTTTTTTATGGTCTGGTTTCCAGGCCCTTCCCCTGGGGAACTGGATGCATTGCAGGAAAGGGCTTTTCCTTGCCTACGAGATAGAGTTGCATTGTATGTTGCTCTTAGCTTTCTTGGCCTGCTTAGCCTAGCTTCTTCCTTTTAAGGAGCTTTTATTGCTGTGCTCTCTGAAACTGTTACTGTGTAAACTAATCTTGTGTTGACACTGCTCTTGTTTGAATTTACATTGTCATTTTGACTGTTCGAAGTGGCCTCTGTGGAGAAGGGAGGGCAAGATAAAAAGGCTTTAAAGAAATAAATAAAAATACATGATTTATTATGCATCGTTAGCATATAGTAAAAAAATCAAATTGGTGCTAAGGTGGTTTGTGACTATTCCCTCGGTTATGTTGTTCAGTATCCAGGACTGGGCACCCTGACCTTTTGAGGGAACAGGCCTTAAGACCAAAATTTCTAACATCTTGGCATTTTCAAGTAATACCATCATGTTGTATATCTATCAATGTGTAATTCCATGCGGAATGCAATGAAACAAACCCCATTGAAAGATCTCTAGTCTATGAAACTTTATAGCCAAAAAACCAGCAGGGCGATGGTATATCGCCATACCCACTGTCCAGCGCATTGCCCTGCCCACTGCATGGGAGGACATCCGTCATAGGGGGCGACACGCTGGCCTCCCTCACCAGGTGGCACAAACCCTAGTGATGCCACTGCATGTACTGTTCCCCCTCACTCCTACCTACCCACGGCACACCTGCAGACCTTTCACAGCACACCAATGTGCTGTTTGTTGCACACTAGTTGAAAATCACTGCTGTAGAGGGTTTTTGAAAATGTTAGGAGTACTTGACAAAGGACATCTTCACTTCATCCGTGCTATACCCTTGCAGCAGCTTTCTGCTTTTGTGTCCCAGGGATGTATATAGCAACATAAGCATGGTTGCATATTTTGTTCTCATTACTTATTTTTCCATTGTTCTTCTTTCCCTGCTGATAATAAAATTGAACTGTGTTCCTTGGTAGCAAGCTACGGGTTGCAGAAGGAGGGGCAGACTTTATACTACTGACTGTGCCGAAAGTCTATGCTTTGATTTGGGACATGTGCTCCCATTGTGGTTTTGTCTATTGCTGAAAATTAAGGCATGATAATAAATAAATGTGGCCCTGTCTCTTTGGTGACGGCAGCTAATCTGCTCATTCTTCCAGATGAATGTAACAGTCTTAACATGAGAAGCAGGAATTCTAAAAAAATTAAACAATATGATAAATTGTCTTTTTTTGGTTTGTGGCTTTTCCGTCATCTTTGGTTTCAGTCTCTCTTGTTTTAAAGGATTCGCCAGAAAAAATGGCGCCATTTGCACATGCCACAGTCAATATTCTTAAACTATAATGGATCTTTATGGTATTATTTTAATCAAATTTAAGAGTATTTATATTCACATTGCACATTTACTCCACCATGTGTCCAACAAGCTCAGGGTGACCCACACGGTTCTTTCCTCACCCCCATTGTACCTTTATATGCTGATTGCCCAGGGTTCTACCAACTGAACCAATTTCAAGTGTCACAATTCATAGTACGGGGTACTATTATGCCTCCTTCCCTCAGATTTGGAGAGTAGGAAACTCGGGTATTAATATGCCTTGATCGATGTATTGTATACATATTCACATCTTGCATTAGATTTATTTTCTTTTTTTTAATACAATGCTTTATTTATTTATTACAGATACAGGTAAGGAAAATTGGATAGACTTAGGGCTAGGACTACATAGATTACACACAAGGATGGTGGCCATCGATTACAACAAACATTAATCCAAACGGAATTATGGATCGATACAAAAATTATCATTCATTAACCTACTGGTTAATAATTTAACTAAACGATCCATATTTTTCCTCTAATCTATCCCATCATAAAAAAACTTGAGATTTTTACTTATACACTCTTCTTACCACTAAACTAGTCTCTAAAATAAAATCTAATATCACCTCTAAAAAGAATGTCTCCAATTACAATGGTATTACCCCTTCAATATCTCTTATAACATATTATATATCATTTTCCATATCAATCCAGTCAAAAAAGGCTTCAAATTTTTACTTATAAACTCTTCTTACCACTAAACTAACCTCTAAAATAAAATCTCTTATCTGCTTCTTAATTTCTACTATCACATCTAAAAACATTAGATTTATTTCCCACACTTTAATACTGTTCCTCCAAGGACATCAGGGTGATGTACATGTTCCTTCCCTCCTTTTGCCCTCGCAACAACCCTGTGAGGTAGGTCAGGCTGAGAGAGATCCCAAATTATTTCCAGGTTACAGCCTGAGATGCAAAAAACCCAATCCAAAACAGAATGGAGTTCAGGGCAACTAGCTCATGCAGGACAACGGCAAAAGTAGGTTTTAAAGACCTGCATCCCCATGGCTCTAATCCAGGTTGGGTCCAATAGGAGGAGAAAAAGGTAGCTTGCCAGAGCCAATGAGGTGGGGAAAGTCGCCTCTAACTTGGCTCCTATTCCGGTATCATGGGAGAGGCAAAATGAAAGCTCTCTTGCCTGTAAGCTCCTGTATGCTGCCTCACATGTGTATCTAGTGACTGACTGTGCTTGTATTAAACAAAGAATGTGAGTCATATGGGTGGAAGACTGTTCTTTGCTGTCGAACATGTAGATTACGTCTGTAACTCAGGCACCTGATTACACTCAAGTAATCAGATTCAAGATTACGCTCAGGGCCATTTCCAGACTTCCTCTATGTGGGTTCCTCCCTGTCTGGGTGGGCCTAATGGTGCTCTGCTGTCATGGGATAAAGGGTAATGCGGCAAGCCCTCTTGGGAAATTCCAAGTCTGTGTATAAGGACGTGTGGAGGACCACTGAGATGGCATTGATGGTCAAGAATCCAGGCCAGGCCTGACTCTGAGCAGACACCTGGAAACTCAGCCTCCAAACACCCAGGTCAAGCGGCAACAGACATATTGACCTTTTGTCCTTACACATAGGAAAAGCCCTAGATGTCCACTTCCTATATGATACTAGGAGAGTGGTAAGAGAAGCGACGCTTGGCTGAAACCTTGTGGTTTTGTGAATCTACCTCAAAAGGTTTTGAAGCATCAAATGGGTTTCCTGTTGCTTTGACTTGTTGTAGAACCTGACCTGTGCTTGAAATTTAGAAACTTTTCTTTGTCTAGCGCAGGGGTGCCCAAACCCCGCCCCTGGGGCCACATGTGGCCCTCAAGACTTCTCAGTGCAGCCCTCAGGGAGCCCCCAGTCTCCAATGAGCCTCTGGCCCTCCGGAGATTTGTTGGAACCTGTACTGGCCCAACACAACTGCTCTCAGCATGAAGGCAACTGTTTGACCTCTCGCGTGAGCTGTGGGATGAGAGCTCCCTTCACTGCTTGCTCTTTCACATCTGTGACGCAGCAGTGGCAGCAAAGGAAAGGCCAGCCTTGCTTTGTACAAGGCCTTTTATAGGCCTTGAGCTATTGCAAGACCTTCATTCATTCATACAAGTTCAACTTTAATATATTAATTTATGTAAACTTATGTAAATTTATTCAAATTTCAAATGTAAATTCTTTTTCCCCCCAGCCCCCTACACAGTGTCAGAGAGATGATGTGGCCCTCCTGCCAAAAACTTTGGACACCCCTGGTCTAGCGTATCACCATATGTGGGGGAAGGGTGCGTAGGATGTCCATGACGACGAGAACTGGAATATAAAGTGTAATCTGGATGAAGTGAGCCAGAGACACTAGTAACAGACTGCCTTTTGGCACTTGGCTCTCATTTTTTAACTGAAACCTTAATGAAATAAAAGGTCAACTTGCAACCTGGACTGAACATTAGCTAATTTCACATCGGGGAACACATTGTCCTCTAGGGTCATCCAGCTGGTTGCTTGATCAACAGTACCATACTACCTTCATCCTTATGCATGTGTAGTCCTGGCCTCTGCATGGTCAGTATTTGCCTATGGAGACCAACCCTGTACGTGGGGAATATGATTCATGTCCACCACCATGGAGCCGTCAGCAGGTGATCACTGAAGACAAATTTTTTTGCAATGAAATATTGCCAACAATGCTGATGGACATTCCTCCTGAACAATATGTGTGTGTCGGGGTAGGGGGTGGTGAGAGGAAGAGGAGGTCCAATTGGAATAGGAGTCATAGCAGGACAAACTACTAAAGCTTCCCTAACCCTGTTGTGGTTTCATATCGTTTTGCATCCTCCTTGCATGTGATTAAAAAAACAAAAACAAAACGGGCTACATAACCATTTCAAGAATTTATTTCCTGCTTTTGTTCAGTAGGCTATCAAGGCACCTAACATAAGAACAGCCCCACTGGATCAGGCCATAGGCCCATCTAGTCCAGCTTCCTGTATCTCACAGCAGCCCACCAAATGCCCCAGGGAGCACACCAGATAACAAGAGACCTCATCCTGGTGCCCTCCCTTGCATCTGGCATAGCCCATTTCTAAAATCAGGAGTTTGCACATACACATCATGGCTTGTAACCCGTAATGGATTTTTTCTCCAGAAACTTGTCCAATCCCCTTTTAAAGGCATCCAGGCCAGATGCCATCACCACATCCTGTGGCAAGGAGTGCCACAGACCGACCACACGCTGAGTAAAGAAATATTTTCTTTTGTCTGTTCTAACTCTCCCAACACTCAATTTTAGTGGATGTCCCCTGGTTCTGGTGTTATGCGAGCGGGTAAAGAGCATCTCTCTATCCACTTTATCCTTCCCATGCATAATTTTGTATGTCTGAATCATGTCCCCCCTCAGGCGTCTCCTTTCTAGGCTGAAGAGGCCCAAACGCCATAGCCTTTCCTCATAAGGAAGGTGCTCCGGCCCAGTAATCATCTTAGTCGCTCTCTTTTGCACCTTTTCCATTTCCACTATGTCCTTTTTGAGATGTGGTGACCAGAACTGGATACAATACTCCAGGTGTGGCCTTACCATCGATTTGTACAACGGCATTATAATATTAGCCGTTTTGTTCTCAATACCTTTTCTAATGATCCCAAGCATAGAATTGGCCTTCTTTACTGCCGCTGCACATTGGGTCGACACTTTCATCGACCTGTCCACCACCACCCCAAGATCTCTCTCCTGATCTGTCACAGACAGCTCAGAAACTATCTGCTTATATGTGAAGTTTTGATTTTTTGCCCCAATGTGCATGACTTTACACTTACTTGACAATCTTACTTAACAATCACGATAAATACACAGTACAAAATAGGGTCCATAAAACAGCAATGTAAACATGATTGAAATTATATTGTTGCATAAAACTCACAACCCAAACCTAACCAACTTTTTGGTGTTGGTGTAACCACAATGCAACCCCAAGGTAAGGGAACAAACATTCCTTTACCTTGAGGTGGCCTCTGTGACTGCCTCTTCCCCCCACCAAAGGATCAATACGCACTCTCTTTGCGTGGCTGCATCAGCTCTGGAAATTTGGGTAGGACTGGGGTGCCAGTTGAATAAAATTCAATATATTACAGATTTATAGTAATCTGAAGTTTGCCTCTTGGGCTTTTTTGCCTTCATGTGGGGAACAACTCTGTTTTGCTCTCACAGCCTGGAATGGCTCTGAGGGGGGAGGGGCCCCTTGCATGCTGCAGGGAGGCTCCCTGCAAAACCTAGTGCTTTGCACCCCCTCTAGCTATGCCACTGGGATGAGCTTTTGTTAAAGCATTGCCTCTTATTCCAGAACAGAATATAGAAACATAAACAAATGTGGTGGTTTGGAAGGTGTCTAGTCCATGGAGTGACGCACGGCAATTCAGGATCCCTTTCTTTTTGAAACTGTGATCAGGCAGCTATGGTGTAGTCAAGTTCTTGTAGTCAACACGACTAACTCTGGGATATAGCTTTAGGCATCTCTTGTAATGTTATCAGCTTGCCCTGGGGGGGGGGTCTTGGCCTTATTTGCAGGTTATAAATTTCCAAATTAGTCTATTATGAAATTCTTTCTAAAAATTAATAATGCTTAATACTTGTATGGTGCTTCTGAGTGTTCAAAGTGCTTCCACAGTGGTTTGCAAACTGGTGAGTCATGACCCACCAGCCAGGGAAGCACTTTTCTCTGTCCCTTTAAGGGGGGGGGAACCAGCAACACGATCCATGGGATCACGCTACTGCATGGGATGGGAGGTGTTTTTTACTCACCAGCCTGAGTGCCGGAGTCCTAGGGCTCCTGGGAGCCCTCCACAGGGCTTCTTGTGCATCCAAACATGTTTAAAATAGGGCCCTTTCAGTTTCACAACACAAACTGGAAGTGCCCTTTTTCCCTATTAACATGTTTGGGGCACAGGAAGCCCTGCAGAGGGCTGCCGGGGTCTCCGGCACTGGAGGCTGGAGAGTAAAAGAAACCTTCCCATCCCTAGCAGAAGCACAATCCTGGGAATCACATTGCTTCCCCCCCCCCCATATATTTGCAGTGCTCCCAATTCCCTAGTAGGGGTTTGGGAAGCCCTGGTATAGAACAAGCTTGTGAGGTGTGCATGGGTATTGGCACACTGTAGGAGCAGAACTGAGGCCAAGACAGAGTGGCTTGCTTAAGCCATTTCTGCCCAGCATTGCATACACGCAACAGGGATCAAATGTGTACACCTGCAGGCTGGGCAGAAATGGGGGAAGGTCACCTACTGGATTCCTAGCAGAAACCAGGAAGTGGGAACTTGCAGATTTATAGCTTGGTCTCTTAGTCACCTTGACAAACCAGTTCTCTTTTCAGTCTTCCGAGTGAGAACCACAGGTTTGCTTTCTTTCTGTATTCTAGGAGAAGGGTGGGGTAGACGCGGTACAGAGGTCCAGTCAAAGATTTGACGCCCTCCGCTCATGTCTTCCGTGTGCTTTTCAGTTTGATTCCATACGCACCGTGTACAGCAAGTCCTCAAAGTTGTTGATAGTTTGCTTAAAGTTGCAGTTTCCAAGAACCTAACTTCTAACAAATCCAAATTTACTGTAGCTGGGCTCAATAACTCAAGTGGTGGGGCTTACTAAGCATTTTCCTATTGTGCCACAAAGTATTGTTGTACCCCAGAATGCCCAGAGGCAAGGCATTCTGAAGGATGTTGAATGTGGACCTGGCATGACCTGGAAGCAGCTTCTGGTAGCCCAGTGGCATAGCTAAGGGGACCCAGGGGTCAATTGCCCTGGGTACCACACCTTGGGAGCGTCGGAGGTGACTTCTGGTTCATGTGCAGCCTTCCCGAGCCTCGGCAGGTCTTCTGAGGCCCAGACATGCCTCCCTGTTCCTCAGACTACCTCCTGGATGCTCCTGAGGGGTGCTCTGGGCATCTGGACCCATGGGGGGGGTTGTTAAAATGTTTTTGCCCCAGTGTACCAGATCCCTTAGCTATGCCCTGTGGTAGCTCTACAAAGTGCAGCCAGAGAGGTTGTAGAGGTCGGAAGGCTGAGAGCCACTGACCAACTTTAAAGCAATGTTGAATGTAACAACTTTAGGTGAGGACTTGCTGTGCTGTGACTGCTTGTGAAAAAGGCTCTGGGTTATGAAATGATAGCTGCATACAATAAGGCTGCACAATAGAATGGGAAAGCAAATGGGGTGGTGGTGGAATGGTATCCAATTGAAACTGGCCCAGGAATGGAACTTGTGTGTGTTGCGAGGAGTGATAGCCTTTGTCTCTTACACAGCAAGGTTGGGTTCAGGTTAATGGTTAGCAGGGAGCCTCCCTGTGAGAGAGAGAGAGAGAGAGAGAGAGAGAGCAAGTGACCTCTCCCCCTCTCTTTTGGAGCCATTCCAGGTGGGGGGGCGGAGCAAAATGGAAGCGTACACCTCTGTTTTGCTCCCACACATCTGGAATGGCTCCAAGGGGAGAGGCTGCTTACATGCCTCGGGGAGGCTCCTTGCAAAACGTAGTGCTCTGCAACCCCTCTAGCTATGCTTCTGCATCTTGGCAGTCACCACGACAGCAGCATCGAAATTCAGAGTGATTTGGACCTGGCTTGCAAATGAAGTGTGGATGGCTGAACTGGGGAAGGTTGGATTTCAGTCCTCCTGTTCCCTAATATATTTCATTGCCTGTCCTGCCTGCATTGTGATGGTGCTCAATATACATGGGGTTTGATTAGACTGTGTGTACCTCCCCCCCCCCATTTAACATTCAGCACAAGTTTATTGTAAGCAAACAAAATGCAAACAAACCCCAAAATGAGAGAGCATCTTTTGCAAGGGTAAACGCGATTGCTTAAATCCAGCTTGGGCTTGCTGTCTATAATCTTGAATTTCATCCATTTTTCATTATGTCAAAGTCGGCTGTTACTGATTCTTGAGCATTTGTTTAATTAAGGCTGCCGTCCTATATTTACACACACACTCTCCAAGGAGTAAGCCCCACTGAACCCAATGAGACTTGCTTCTGAGTAGACATGTAGAGGATTGTGCCACAAGTCTGGTAATTATGGATCAGATTTTTCAACGTGGCACAGTCTTTAATTTTTTTAATCTTCTGCCAGTCCTAGCCATTATTTCTACACTTAAATCGAAAGCTTGCTTTTTAGGATTTGTACATGTTCTGGTAATGAATGATACTTCCAATTTTCATTGTAAACCATATTGCTCGACTTTTTCCCCATATGAAACATTACCTTCACCATAAATGTTGAGGTATGTAGCTGGATTCTCCTGCTTTACTGGGAAATGCAGCTTTCTGGATATTAGCTGTGTCTGTTGTCTGGATTGGGTCAGCTACAGAATGTTTCCCTTGGAGCTATATTTTCATCAGTTTTTATGTTGACTCCATAATATTGTGTCTTCTAATGCTTGGTGATGTCTGGATCCCATTAAAAACATGCATCAAAGTGAAAGGTATATTGATACAGGTTGGGTATCCTTTATTCAAAGTATTTCAGACCAGAAACATTTTGGATATTGGATTTTTCTATACTTTGGAATACTTGCAGATAACTAATGAGAGACCTTGGCGAGGGGGCTGAAGTCTAAACACAGCATTCATTTAAATTTCATAGACCCCTTGTATACATAGCCTGAAGGTAATTTTATACAACATTTTAAATTTTTGTGTGACCCATCACATGAGTTCAGGTATGGAATTTTCCACTTGTCATGTGCGCAAAAAATGTTGCTGTGTTTTGAATACTTTGGATTTCAAAATTCCGGATAAGTGATGCCTACCCTGCATATGCATCAACCTTGATTTATCTGGCAAAATGTAAGGATACAGAAAAGCTGAACTATCATCCATTGCAATTGCACTTGAATTTCAATGCAATATATTTTTGGGTTGTGTTCAAGAGGGATGTGCAGAATCTTGTCCTCCCCCTTGCCCCTGGGCAAATTTTGCTTGTCTTGCAGAAGCTAATTTGGTTTCCATTGAAAGTTTGCAGATCTTTCTTCTTGAAAGAAACCCTGGAATTGCCTTTGAATTTCACTTTAAAACACTTTTTGTCAACCTTTTAATTGAATTTGGTTCAAATAAATGAACCAAAAACATGGTAATAGCTGCTGTCCTTACCTGGCTTCCTTTCTGGAACAAGTCCTATACCTATTCATTTTCTTGTTAGAAGATTTGTTACCCTGCACGTGCCCGATCTTGGAAGCTAAGCAGGGTCAGGCCTGGTTAGCACTTGGATGGGAGACCGCTTGGGAATACTGGGTGCTGTATGCTTATACCATAGTCTTTCAAGACTGAAGGTTGCCAACCCGTTATTCATTTTCTTATGGCCAAATCTTCTCGGGGCTGGCTGGCAGTGAATTGTGTTTGGCTGTAAGCTACTGCTGAAGAAGTACCACGAAGTAGTGGCGCAGCTAGAAGGGGTGCAAAGCACTAAGTTTTGCAGGGAGCCTCACTGTGGTGTGCAAGTGGCCCCTCCCCTTCAGAATTATTCCTGACAGTGGGAGCAGAATGGAGGCAAAGGCTTCAGTTTTGCTTTACTGCCCAGAATGACTTTGAAGGGGAGAGGCAGCTTGCATGCCACAGTGAGGCTCCCTGCAAAACTTAGTGCTCACACCCTCTAACTACGCAACTGCCATGAAGTGCTTTCCAGCAGCGCGCTGAATAGCATGCTGCTGGGATGCTGGCAAGAAGGCCAGAGCCTTCCCACATACGTTGTCGGCTCTTGCACCATCCACCTGAGCAGGTAAGTCAGCGGGAGAGACGGGAGAGGTGAAACTGGAGGCAAAACAGGGTGTGGTGTGTATTGGGGCAGGGAGGCTGTGGGAAGGGGTGGATCCAGCAGGGTTGACACTTAATCCTATCCCCCTTTCCTGCTGTCTCCCTGCCCCCTTGATCTCCTTGGACTTGTGCTAATGAAATTGCTAGTGCTGGTCTGAGGAGACCCATTGCAGCGCAGGAGGCTTATAGAAGTGCAAGGGGATTTATATTGTCTGTCTTGTCTGAAGTTTTTGGTGCAGCTGCACCAATGGGGGGATTGGGCTCTGTGGGTGTAGAGAACCCCCAAAAGTGCAATTTCTATTGCACTGGTCTGAAACCGTAAAATGAGGGATCTGAACATGGGAGATGTACTTTGCAAACATCAGCAGCAGCTTTACCCCTTATGTAACACTGTCCCACTAAAAGGAGAAAGGTAGTCTAAAGTTGAGAGAGGTAGTTTAGAGAGCAGGTGTCAGAGTGAGCTCTAAAACAGACACTGGAGCTGTTGTTGTTTTTTCGCTTCCTTGGCAGAAATGTATATCCTATTATGCAAACAAACTGTCTGGCTATGAAGTATGGCAAGCCGACCGAAAGAAATGGGGTGAAAAAAATCCAAATTGTTGCCTATTTTGCTCACACTGTTATTGGTCTTCATCTAGCAAGCCTTTGAAGTTGTGCCTGATGATTTTCAAACCTTCTCCTAGTCTCTGGATCTCTGTTTACTTTCAGGGTGTTGGACAAGAAGGACTCTACTAGCTGTAAAGTGTGTGGTTCCGAACACTGAAAAAACTATTCATGGCCAGAGCTGGAGATATCCCCAGGTAGTACTCTTTAAAATGTTGTGGTTAATTATCTACTGGATATGTGTAATTTTCAGTCATTTCCTTAAGAACTTCCTTTTCTGTTATCACAGTGAAGGAAGTGGTAGGCGGAGTTTCTGAGAGTCTGCAACAGAAGTACCGTAGTTCGAGGAGACTCTTGTGAGATATTTGGCTTCCAGTCCTCGGGTTTTGCTCTTGTCGGGATTGAAAAAATGGCAGGCGTGAGCAGCTGTATGAAGTACTCCATGTTCATCTTCAACTTCTTGTTTTGGGTAAGTGTTGAAAAGTGTTGCTGTGTGAGCCAGAACTGAGTTGGAGGAGACTGAAGCAATCTTGTTGCATTTGTTATGAAATTTCGTGCGGGCAGGGTGAAACTCAAGGAGTGAAATCCACAACCCTGATAAAACAAAGTCCTTTGGATTGAAGCCACCTTAATTAGATCAATGTGACCAAAGTATTTGGATCCCAGAAATTTGGTATAGATGAGACCTGATTTGGGCTGCGTGTTGACAAAGGGTTAGCAGGAGTAAGCCACCCAACAGATGATTAGTGCTATCAGTCACCTATCCGGAGGTAGCCATCTTCCCAAAGTGGGCATATAGCTCTATATTGGAACCAATGTCAAGATTTCTAAATATTTCTAGACCACGACTGAAGTGGCTTGGTTTGGGAACTGAAATGCAACACTGATTACTGCCAATGTGGCTGTTGGCCACTTAGATCCAGCCCTGGGAACTGGGTACACCACAACCCAACAACTTAGCATGCACATAATCTGCTTCAGCATGTTCGTTGCCATGGATTAATCAGGCAATCTTGTATTTTACAGGAGAATAATTGTTAGAAATACGTCTCCATATTTGGTGAATAATTTGGTAACGTGATGGTGATGATTGCGTGCAACACTTTGTATTTATTTAAGGACTCCTGCCCTGACTCTTGGATCTTCAATGGGTTTTCACCAAATTGGGGGGGGGGGAGGGAGTTGAATTTCTAGTAGCTATTGGGACACCTGCCCTCTATCTTGCCATCCCTCCCCAAGCACTCTTGCTGTTTTCATCACCATTTTATTACTGTCCCTCATGCTTCATGTACAATTCTTGCCCCCCAACAGAATCCAAATTTTTCATACTGTATTGGATAATTCTAATCTACCCATTTTGCTTGGTTTTAAATGACCGTACAATCTTTACGGTAGTAGAAAGTAGTTATTTTGACATGAAGAAATATGGGTCGCTTAGCATAAATGGATTTTGCTAACATGACTGGAGGAAGGTGCTTGTGTGGTTCTGAAATAATTGTCTCTATTGATGGTCTTTAACAGCCATGTTGGATTAGTATCTGTTTGGGATTCTCTTGGGAAGAGCTTGCTCAGTATATGGGTTGAGTGAGTCTGGAAATAATACTCTCTTCAAGTCGCTGGTAGCGTGGATACATGCAGTCCAAGTTTCTAGACATGCAATGCAGTCGCTTGAATGAAAGCCTGTTGCACATACTGTATGGCTGCAAACACTGGTTTGCACTGAGTGTGCCCTTGACAGAGACCTGCAGCAAGTCCCAGCTCTCTGATTAATATACTTGTATGATACACACACTCTTTTTTTTTTTTTGACAACCTTTTGGGGAGGGGGGTGTTGGGAGCAGGGGAGAGTGACAATGGGGGCGGATCAGGTCTGGAAGGGGGATGGGATCAGCAGTGCTGGCATGTGCCTTTATCCGGTCCCCCTTCCCAGGTGAAATCTGCCGTCACGGGTCCCCTCGGACCGACGCCCACAAATTGGCAGGCACAGGTCTGAGTAGACCTGTTGCCACTGCTGGGGCTTTCCCAGGAGGGCATAAGAAGAGCCCTACTGGATCAGGTCAAAGGCCCATCTAGTCCAGCTTCCTGTGTCTCCTAGTGGCCCACCAGATGCCTCGGGAAGCACACAAAACAAGAGACCTGTGTCCTATTGCCACTCCCTTGCACCTGGCATTTGCAGGTAGCTTACTTCTAAACTCAGGAGGTTGCTCATACCATCGCGTGGTAATCTGTGATGGAATTTTCCTCCAGGAATGTGTCCAATCCCCTTTTAAAGGCACCCCTGCCAGATGCTATCACCGCATCCTGTGGCAAGGAGTTTCACAGACTTATTACAAGCTGGGTATTTTCTTTTGTCTGTCCTGCCACTCAATTTTAGTGGATGTCTCCTGGTTCTGGTGTTGTGTGAGAGGGAAAAGAACATCCACCTATCCACTCTGTGGATCCTCTGCATAGTTTTGTACATAGTGTTCTAGACTGGAGCCCCAACAGCTGCAGCCTTTCCTCGTATGGGAGGTATCCGAGCCCAGTAATAATTTTGGTTGTTCTTTTTTAAGAAAAATGTCCTCTTACCCTGAGGATGCTGGGGGCATCCCCTGGGGGCTGGGGATAAGAATAGGCCCTCGGTTTGGCTGTACTTGTCGTAAGAGGCGACTAAACAGCCACCGGGTAGATGGGACTCGTCAGCCTGGGAAGGCAGCTCATCTGAGAGAAGGAAAACTGATCCCAAACCTCCACTGCCTTGTGGCTACATCCAGTTATGGAAAAGGCTTCAGGAGTCAACCTCGAGGCAAAATCCGGAGCCGGAGTCCCTGAGGCAGTTCGTGGCTGAACACAGTCACGTTCTGGCAACTCCTGCAACGTCGCTGGAACCAACCGTATTGGCCTCTGCCTTTCCATTGGACTATTTCAGCAACATGGAGAGGGGGGATTTGCTGCATGGGTAACAGTCTATCCTCCATACCTACTTTACCCAGGCTTCGCACACTGGAGAGGACACTCTGTTCCAGAACCACCATTCAGAGTGTGACACCATAGTCTTCCCAGACTGAAGGATGCCAACTGTACAACCCTGAGGATACCTCCAGCCTGCAAGATTCCCTTGCAGGATGCAGCACAAGCCATACTGGTGCCACTGCACAGCATGGGAGGATTCCGTTAGGATTGGGCTGCCTGGCTACATGTGTGTGGTGGGGGAGAGGGAGGAAGAGAATAGCGAAGTTCACAAAAACCTGAAACCAGCCTTGTATTACTCAGAAGTGGTAATACCACCACACATGTAGAGGGAAGTCCCCCACCACCTGACCCTCCTAATCTGGTTTGAAATCTCCCACACACATAACACACGCACTGGCTCTGCAACCTCGCTGGGCAGATTACCAATACCTTAAGTAAAGTCAGCCACTGCTTTCCTGTTGTACAACAGGAAATGAGCCGCTGTGTTTTTAGCTGTGGAGAAGTCTAATGGAACATGTTGCAAGGTGCTGGTCTGCCTTTCACATAACTGCATTGATCTGGGCTTCCAAGTGGCCTGCAGGAGCATAATGGTTGTTAAGTTCTGCTCCTAAAAATCTATCCTTGACCCACCTGTGCGTCCAGCCATGGAAGGAACAGACTCATCTCTGTGCCCCCAAATACTTTTATCTCCAAGTACAGCCTGAGCCTACTTATCTGTGAATTTTGGAATGGCAGACCTGTGTTTCCCCCAGACCTGTGTTGAGCCAGATTCAGCCCAACCTGAAGCCTCTGAAAGCAGCCTCCCCCCCTTCGTGGATACCCCAAAACCACAGATAAATAAATCTGTGGTTAGGCACCCCCTATAGCCTCCGAAGGCGACCAGAGATGTGCTCCAGTTGCCTCCAGAGCCTCTTCTGAGGCCTGCGGAAGCCTCCATGGGCCTCAGAAAGCCTTCTAAGGAGGCCTCTTAGAAGACCCATTTCCAGTTTTGTGTCGAAACTGGAAGTGATGTTTTAAGGCAGCCATTTTCAAACACTGTGCTGTGGTACACTGGTGTGTCGTGAATGGGTTGCAGGTGTGCTGTGGGAGTTTGGAGAAGAGTCATTGGGGGGGATGTGAGCCCCCCCCCCACCAACAGCATGGTGTGCCTTGACAATTTTAGTACCTTGTCAGTGTGCCGTGAGATGGAAAAGGTTGAAAATTGCCATTTTAAGGCCTTTGGAGGACTTTGGAAGCCCTCCCTGGCTCTCCAAAGGCCTTATAAGACTTCCAGTTTGGGTGCAAAACCAGAAGTTGCCTTCTAAGAGCCTCTGGAGGTGACCAGAGATCAGCTCTGGTTGCCTTTGGAGGCTTTAAGGGGTGCCTAACTGTGGATTTTTATCCACAATTTTTTTGTATCCTCAGGGGCTCTGGGAACAGTTCCTCTGTGGATTCCCAGGCACCGACTTTATATTTCATAACTTCACATCTATATAGATCTGCAGTGGATTTAAATTATCGCTGCAACAGGAATCGTAAGTAAACTGGCACCCAGAAGGTCACTAGCATGGGAAGGGGATGATGGAGGGAGTGGACAGGGGAAATATAACATTTTGTAGGGCATTTTCTGGCCAAGAATCATCTGTATTATGAAGTCAACTGCTCAGATGTTTGAAGCCAGGCAAATATTTTAATGAGCCTGCAGCCTGCTATTGCAAGCCGTTGCTACAATTTATTTTCTGTTTCTATTTAGACAGCTGATACGTTTCTTTTTTTAACCAGGTGTGTGGCTGTTTTATTCTGGGAGTGTCCATATGGATGCGTGTAAGCAAATCTGCTCAGCAGGTAAGTGTGGTTTTTATCCATCTTATTTACCCCCCAGTGTTACAACACTTTCTCCAAATATACACTTGGCTCACAACCGTATATACCTTCCCAAGATCAGCGATGCTTTCCAGGCAACAGATTGCATGGCCATTTCCCCTTCCTACTCTCATAAGACGAGTCCCGCTGGATCAGGCCAAAGGCCCATCTAGTCCAGCCTCATGCATCTTACAGTGGCCCACCAGATGCCTCATGGAGCACATGAGACCTGCATCGTGGTGCCCTCCTTTGAACCTGCCATTCCGAGGTAGCCTATTCTAAACTATTATAAAATCATGAGATTGCACATGTCCATCACAGTTTGGGTGTTTTGTCCAGAAAACTGTCCAGTCTCCTTTTAAAGGCATCGAGGCCAGAAGCCATCACCACATCCTGTGTCAAGGAGTTCCACAGACTAACCACATGCTGGATAAAGAAATATTTTTTGTCTGTCCTAATTCTCCCAACACTCAATTTTAGCAGTTGTCCCCTGGTTCTGGTGTTATGTGAGAGGGAAAAGAGCAAATGTCTATCCGCTCTATCCACCCCTTCATCATGTTGTATGCCTCAATCATGCCCCCCCCCAGGCATCTTCTTTCTAGACTGAAGAGCCCTAAAAGCTGTAGCCTTTCCTCATAAGGGAGGTGACCCCCAGCCCAGTCATTATTTTGGTCCCCCTCTTCTGCAAGTCATCATGCATTGTGTTGTGCTTTTGCCCTGTCCTAGTGTTATGTATGTAAGTTATGCAGGATCGAAATCCTGCATAACTGATTGGCCCAGACTTATAGCTGGCCAATCGGGTGATGGATCGAAATCCTACCATCCGATTGGCCCTCTAGTTACGGTTTCAATTGCACCAATCACCGGAAGTCTGGGTGGAGTTAAAGGCTATAAAAATCCAGGGGTTTGCCTTGGTATTTAGCTAGGTTCTGTTGTGAAGATGGAATAAACGTATTGAGCTGTTATCACCATGCCTTCCTTTATTCGCATGGACCCACCATGTAACACTAGTACCACAACTTGTGACACTGCAGTGGCGCAAAGGCTCTTGCCACTGATCCCATCCACAGCCAATTGGTGGACAATCTTGCGCAATTGCCTTTCAAAGGATAGCCTATTCTCTCTGCTTTTTGGTGTATCTGTGCTGGAGTTGTTGCATTTCTGTCTCCCCAGGAGTTTCACATAGACAGCAGCCTCTATTCCGGCATTGATGTCCTGATCGCCGTGGGCTCCATCATCATGGTGCTGGGTTTTCTGGGTTGCTGTGGAGCCATGAAGGAAAGCCAGTGCATGCTTCTCCTGGTAGGTTGTCAAAACCGAACTCTTTCTTCCGAAACATGCCAAGCCAATGTGGTTGACGTTCTCCCTTCACCTCCTGACCCACTGGTCTGGCTTGCAGCTCCAGCAGTGATCCAGTGGAGCAGGGGAGGGTGGTCTTCTCTCACCCACTAGGGTTTGTATCACCTGATGCAGGAGGCCAGCATGTCACCCCTATGATGGACCTCCTCCCATGCAGTCGGTGGTGCAGTGCCCCGGGTGGTGGCAGGGTGGTGTACCACTGCCCTGTCCCCAATGGTTTTTGGCTATAACTTTTGGTAGAATAGAGATATTTCGATGCATTTTGTCTCATTGCGTTCTGCATGAAATCACACATTGATTGATATATAACATGATGGTATTACGCAACAACACCAAGATTTAAAACATGTTGGCAAGTAGTGTGTCACCACCACCCCATGCATGTCACCCAGTGTGGCCTGCATCCCCCCCAGTGATGCCACTGCATGCTGTCTTTCTCTATCTTTCTAATAACACATTTTTCTTTTTGTTTCATTGTCAGTTTTTTATCGGACTCCTCCTCATCCTGCTTCTCCAGCTTGTGGCTGGCATTTTGGGTGGTGTGTATAAATCCGAGGTATGGCATTCCGTAGTCCTTTTCACTCTGCTCCTGGGATGCCACCTCAGATGTGCTTATGTCGGCTGTTTTCCTTTTTTAGGTCGAAGCCTCGGTTAACAAGACCCTTCTTGAGGACGTTGCCTTGTTGCAGAGCACTGCACCCAAGGACAAAACTTTTCAGGAGACATTTCGCAAATTTGAGATACAGGTAAAGGATGTTTAACTTGCTTGGCTTTGCATTTTTTTAATTCCAGAAAACGTACGAGGAATATCTAGCATTCAGAGGAATTTTAGGTGGGGCTGTTTATTATCCAAATCCTGAAATCAAATCAAAATCCTGAAAAGCTGGATTAACAACCTGAATGAATTGTTATAAATGAATTGTATACAGTTAGTATTTGCTTGATTCTCCTTTGCTAGTCATGGGGAACTTATACAACCCCACCAAAGCCATGACTATGTCATGTGGGTAGGATTATTGGCTTGCCAGGTGTACCTTTAAGGCAGGGGTGCTCAATAGGTGGATCGCGATCTACCAGTAGATCGTGAGGCAAAATGAGTAGATCGCGGAGTGCTGACCCCCCCCCTTTCAGGTGCCTCTGGGAGGAAACACCAGGAGTAAGGCCCATTGTACTCAATGGGGCTTACTCCCAGGTAAGTGTGGCTAGGATTGCAGCCTCACAGCCTAATCCTAGGCATATCTAGTCAGGAGCAAGTCCTGTTATACTCAGTGGGGCTCAAGGTACACCAACATACATTGTACACATAAATGTTATATGTTATGATGCCGCGAACATTGTAAAAAAAACTCTGGTAGATCTCTGGGCCTTGCTGGGTTTCAAAGTAGCTCTCGAGCCAAAAAAGTGTGAGCACCCCTGCTTTAAGGGCTTGATGTGCCCTTAAAACATGAGCGGTTGATGAGTACTCTGTTCCCAGCCTAGAAAAACTTCACTTGCTAGTTTCTGTAAATCATACTACTCTTAAAGGCACAAAAGAATGGCCAGGGAACCCTGCCTTGGCTGTTCCCCCCCCCCCCACTTTTGCCTTGATATTCTGACGCTAGGCTTTACTGTCTTGTCTTCACAATGTGTTGAGACAAGCCACACTTGGTTCAGTTCTGATGTGGGCAGATGAGGAACGGAGGGTTCTCTAAAGGCAGGAGGCATGATGGAAGATGGGCCAGGGTCAGGTCAGGTAATGGGTAATGCAGGTGAAGAGCAGAGGCAGAAGATGTGATTGGTGCTCAGTTAGGAGGTAAGACAAGATCACAACATAGGGCAACACGTTACTCCAAAGGGCTGTGGAGGGTAGCAGATTTATAGGGGCTAGTTGCCTCCCCATTTGGTTGTAGGGTCCACTGACCAGATTCAGCCTAGGGAATGCCGTTCCCCAGAGAATAATCTACCTGACCTGTGGAAGGCCCCAAGTGTGGGTGGTGCAAGAGGTAAACTGCCAGGGAAGGACTTCTGGAAATGTATCTCCTGCACCAGTGCCTCTGAATTGTACAAAAATTGAATTGTTGCTGCATAGTTGGCTTTTTAAAACACAAAATTTCAAGTTGGTTTTCTTGGACGTCTGAACTCTGTAAATTAAAGTATTTAAAGTTACTTTAAATTAAAGGAATTAAGGTCCTTAACTCATTCAAAGGAAGAAGTTTGTGTGTGGCTTCTTCACAAAAACCTGGAAGAAATTCCTCGATCTGCAAGCATCTGCTCAGATGGCTTTGAGTCTCATCTGAGAGCTTTTGTTGGGCGTCTGCTTCAGCTTATGCTGGGGAAGACTGTTCAGCTTCTTGTTTATGAGGTGCCTGAAACATCTCAGTTTGACCTGCTATTGAAGCGAGTGACTTCTTATCCGATGAAAATGGGAAACTGCAGAGTAGAATTGAATCTCAATTTCACTTGGTTCCCCCCTTGCTTGAGGGGGGCCAACCATCCACTTGTATGATAGGCCACAGGGCTCCAGGCTCTTGGGGGCCTTTCTGTGTGAAATGGCTTTGAGGCACAACCAACCAGCAACACAGTAGGCTGATGGGAAAAGCAAGTTCATACACTGAGGTTCACTTGAGATAAATAAATGGCTCTACTCGGAGGTGTGACTAATTCCTCCATTATGTTTTTAAGAACTTCTGAATGGACCGTGAGAATTCACAGCAAACATTCGGTCTACGCTGTCCATGTCTGTCCATGTCCATGTATTCCATAAAGCAAGTTGATTGTTTGATAGTTCAACAAACTATCGGGTCAACAAACCAGTTCAAGCCATTTTGGACATTTATTTCTACACAGGAGTTATACTGCATGTATTTATGTGACAGAAGACTTGGGATCCAATCCTGCACTCACTTACCTGGGAGTAACAGGGTGGTGGAGGGCAGCAACGGGGAGGTGGTTGGGTTGATGGGGGGTGGGATCTGTTTTGTTGTGGTGTGCTGTATCCTATCCCCTTCCAGGGCTCAATCTGGCAACATGGAGCAATTTAACTAGTGCAGGTCTGATTTGACCCATTGCGCAGGATGGAGCTTACCATGGGGTGACGGAACAAATGTCCCCTTGCCTTGAAGAGATTTTCTGCCTGCTAAACTTCTCTGCAGGACAATGCTGCTAAATAGGGATGGGGAAGTTTGGGCGCAATCCTAACCACAGGGCACTGGACATAGACTTCCTCTTTGCATTCAGAGCCTCTCTGTTGTGTACACTTTGCTGCAGGCTATGGGAGACGCGATTGCCTCATTAAGAGCATCTTTATTGTGCTTTGACCACTATCATATATGTGGTCCGTTGTTAAGTGAACAATTAAGTGGCGCACGCCTATAGATTACTGAAGAGGATTTTGTTAAGTTCTTAAGTATTCCTGTCTTGGTTTTTCTCCCATCCTGCAGAACAAATGTTGTGGCTTGCTTCAATCGTCAGACTGGGGATCAAGGAGAAACGAGAATAAAGGTTGTGAGTGTGATGCCAATGACCTACAGTCATCTTTCTGCAACAAAAACACCGGGCAATACAATAGGGTAAGAAGAATGTTGCTATGCTTCATTTTTTCGATGGAGGCCTTACTGAGCATCTCGTTTAGTATTCAGCAGTGTCATGGCACATTGTATATGGCTGTATTGTTTGCTCTCCTCATCTCAAGCACTCTCCATCATCTCCCGCCCAAAAGATGAGTGGAGAAATTTCTAACACTTTTTTTGGTAGCCCTCTTTGTTTGAGTAACTTAAAGACAAAATGTGTGATCTATTTGAGCAGGGATAAATGTTCAAAATAGTTTGGAATGTGACATGTCATATACAGTGACAACCAGCGTGATGCTTCTAGGATGGAAACCATGGCTTCCATATTACAACTGGCAATACTCATGTGACAACAGCAGGTGTGTTCTGTGTAATACAAGACAGAGATGACATTGACATATAGGTAGCATATGCTGTACCTTGATGTGTGCACTTGATACACTGAATGCTAACTGTGCTTCCAAAAAATGGAGAGAAAATGCCTTGCAGCCCAATCCTATCTAAGTTCCCCTGCACTAATGCAACAGTGCTGGCTTGGCTCCTGCTGCGTCCCATGGGGAAATTTTGAAAGCTGGCGGCCTTCCTGAGGTAAAGGGCATTTGTCCCCTTGCCCCAGGTTAAACCCCAGCAGGCGCAACTGCTCAACTCTGACCTGTGCCGGCGATATAGCTGGTGTGAGTCCACAATGATGCGTGTCAACGGGTCAGGCCTGGGAGGGGATATGGAGTAGGGTGCATTCCAGTGCTGTCAATCCTCCCTCCTCTTGAGCCTGATCTACCCACCCTCCCCTGCCCTGCTCCACCTCTCCCCCAAGCTGATCCTACCTGCTCCAATGGGTGTTGCTGTAGCTGACTACAGCTGCAGTATCTGAAACTAAATGGTAGCAGTAAAGAAAAACTCTGATGTTTTAAAAACTAATATTTATTTAAGAAGTCTTGACTTATGATTTTTGAAATCTTGTGTAAGCTCTCGAGTAAAGTAAAGCTGAGCTTGAGTAAAGCTCTTGAGTAAAGTCATTGGAAAGAGAAGACAGAGCTGTTTATGGATTGGTTAACTAGGTAAAGAACTGGAAGTGTGGGTGTACAAATAAGTGGGCAGTTTTCACAGTGGCTAGGAGAAAGAAGAGAGGCCGTGCAAGGATCTGTCTTGGAATGGTGCTTTTCTAACTTGTTCATAAACAATCAGAAGTTGATGGTGAACAGCAAAGTGGCCAGGTTTGTAGTTGATACCAAACGGTTCAGGGTAGTAAAAACCAAAGCAGATTATGGCAAATACAGTTCAGTGTAAATATCAATAAGTGATGACCATTTTGGAATGGGGGAGCTACAGTCAGTGAGATCAGAGCTATCTGTGACATATTGGGAAAGAGCCTTTGGAGTCATGGTGGACGGCTCAATGACCTGGTGTGTCCCAGCAGGGAGGAAGTCAAATTCAATACCAACAATAATTGGAAAAGGGATCACGAACAAGACTGCTAAGATTGTATTGCTTCTACACAAATCTATGTTGGAATGGTTGGCAACCTTCAGTCTCAAAAGACTAGCATAGAAGCCTACAGCACCCGGTATTCCCAGGCGGTCTCCCATCCAAGGACTAACCAAGCCTGACCCTGCTTAGCTTCTGAGATCAGACGAGATCGGGCATCTGCAGGGTAACACTTGGAATACTGTGTGCAGTTCTGGTTGCCACACTGCAAGAAGAATATTGTAGAACTGGAAGAGAGGCAAAAGAGGGTCATTGAGCAGAGGGTTGAAGCATCTTCCTTACAAGGAAACTCTGCAGAGTTTGAGGCTTCTTGGCTTGGAAAAATGGAGATTTCTCTCCTGCATGTGGGCTTCCCAGAGACAGCTGGTGAGCCGCTCCAGGAAACCGAATGCTGGACTTGATGAACCTTTGACCGGATCCTGCAGCTTTTGTTGCCTATGGATTACTAACAAATGCACTGCTTATAGTAATTGTGCTTTTTTTTTTTTTTTTTTTTTGTCTTTCAGACATGTAGCCAAGTAATATATGAGTTCTTGAAAAACAACATGATCATTGTCATGGGGATCGCATTTGGGCTGGCACTTGTTGAGGTAAATATGCCTTGTTTGTACCCCCCTTAGAACTCGAGGTAGATTAGGAGTGCAATCCTAACTTGCCCCGGAACTGGCAGGCTGAGGTATCCAGCGCAAGGTGCTGGCTGGAGGGCAACTCAGGGTAAGGAGATACTTTGTCCTTACCCCAGGCAATGTCCCAGCCTGTTGTATGGGGCTACTCAGAGTTGCACCTGCAATTTTGGGCCAGGAACAGGAGTTGGGATTCAGCCTTACCTGTGCCACTACAGCCTGTCCCACTCCCCTCCTAGGCCCCAATATGCCTCCCATCTTACCCCCCTACCCGAAAATGCTCTCCCTCCATTCCTGCCACCCTCTGCCCTGACCTGCTTCAGTCAGCACAAAATGTACTGGTGCAGGGTCCAGATCCAGCCTCTGGGTGCCATAGCGGACCTCTGCACCAGCCCTGCTGACTCCCAAGGTGTTGCAAAGGTATCGTAAAGCACGTTTGCAGTACCCAGAAGCTGGCGCAGGGAACCTGTGCTGGTTTGAATGGTGGTTAGGATTGCTCTGCCCACATTATCTATTGTGAGGTTTCTTTCGCTTGTGGCTGATTATATTCAGTGTGTGGCTGGCCAGTGAGCTTAATAGCCTAGGAGAGATTTGAGCCCAGGCCTCATTGGTACATGTCCTTCACTCTGTCCGTTAGGCCACAGCTGCTCTCGGGTGATAGCTGATATGGAGACTGTTCTGATCATGTCATGTCTGATCATGTCAGGTTAATTGAATGCCTACTATACCTACACAGAAAAATGTAGGAGACTCAAAGTTGTGGTGGTGGTGTTGGTGGTGGACAGGTTGATGAAAGTGTCGACCCAATGTGCGGCGGCAGTGAAGAAGGCCAATTCTATGCTTGGGATCATTAGGAAGGGTATTGAGAACAAAACGGCTAGTATTATAATGCCGTTGTACAAATCTATGGTAAGGCCACACCTGGAGTATTGTGTCCAGTTCTGGTCGCCGCATCTCAAAAAAGACATAGTGGAAATGGAAAAGGTGCAAAAGAGAGCGACTAGGATGATTGCGGGGCTGGGGCACCTTCCTTATGAGGAAAGGCTACGGCGTTTGGGCCTCTTCAGCCTAGAAAAGAGACGCCTGAGGGGTAACATGATTGAGGCATACAAAATTATGCAGGGGATAGACAGAGTGGATAGGGAGATGCTCTTTACACTCTCACATAATACCAGAACCAGGGGACATCCACTAAATTTGAGTGTTGGGCGGGTTAGGACAGACAAAAGAAAATATTTCTTTACTCAGCGTGTGGTCGGTCTGTGGAACTCCTTGCCACAGGATGTGGTGATGGCGTCTAGCCTAGACGCCTTTAAAAGGGGATTGGACAACTTTCTGGAGAAGAAATCCATTATGGGGTACAAGCCATGATGTGTATGCGCAACCTCCTGATTTCAGAAATGGGTTATGTCAGAATGCCAGATGCAAGGGAGGGCACCAGGATGAGGTCTCTTGTTATCTGGTGTGCTCCCTGGGGCATTTGGTGGGCCGCTGTGAGATACAGGAAGCTGGACTAGATGGGCCTATGGCCTGATCCAGTGGGGCTGTTCTTATGTTCTTAAAGTTGCCATGCAAAGACTGTAGCTGCACTAAGGCTCAGTTCTAGGTAAACTTTCCTGGGACTAAGCAAGAGTGGGACTTGGTTATGTGTAAACATGCACAGTATTCCAGTGATCTAAACTAGCCACCATACAATGGCTGTCCATCAACATCCATGCTTGGAGCCCAGTCCTGATTGTGACTGCTCAGAAGCCAGTCCCATTATAGTGAATGAAGCTAACTCCCAGGTAAGCGTGGATCGGCTAAACCTTTCACAGAAATGTTCTCAACATGTGCAGGGCCCTTTGGCCACTTTCCCCTTTGTTATTATCTGTGTTTGCTGTGAGGAGCTGTACAAACACTTGACTTGCTGCTCATAAATTGCATCTGAGGCTGGAAGAGGCTGTACAAGACTGTTAATAGGAAAGAATAACAAATGTTGAGTAACTGATCCAATAACACATTATGTGAAGGTTGACGATGTGGGAAGCTTGCATGCTTGTAAGATGAGGAGTTGCGAGACTAGCTATTGACTTCACTACCCGAGATGTTCAGTTAGCGAACTGGTCTTGAGCGGATCTTGAATGGACCTTCCATTCATACCAAAATTGAATCTGAAAATATCCATGTGTGTATTTGGCAATGGTTGGGTATATTTGGTTTTTTGTTGGTGGCGGCTTTTTGTTTGTTTGTTTGTTTTTTCAGCGATTTTTAAACATTTGTGTTTGGTTTTTATAAGGAATGGGAATGTGCATTAAGCACCCCTACTCATTATGAAATAGAAATTGCCATATACACATTTGAGAGGCTCTGAAATAATGCAATGGAGTTAGCCTGATCCAAAATTTCTTTTTCTTTTGAGAAGTGGATCTAAATGGTTTGCAGCTCTGATCAGGTACTTTCATACCAGAACAATATGGAAAATGTGTTTTGTTAGGAAGTAATGCGGTCCTGCGGACACTTTACTGAAAGTCTGCTATACTGGTGGTAGTGGTGTAGCTAGAGGGGGTGCAAAGCACTAAGTATTGCAGGGAGCCTCACTGTGGTGTGCAAGCATCCCCTCCTCTTCAGAGCCAGGCATTTTCCTCCATGTTGCACCCCCCCAGCTGGAATGGCTTGGGAGGGGAGGGGCTGCTTGCATGGCACCGTGATAATCCCTGCAAAACTTAGTACTTTGCACCCCCTCTAGCTATGCCATGACTGGTGGAGAAGTGACCGTATAGGGAGTTATCGCACTAAACATTCAGAATGTATTCACGTTTTGAAACATTGTGTGACAGTGTTAATATCTGTGTTAATCTTAGCTGTAATTAAATCACAGCTCTAGAAGCATAAGTCATCTTTAGAAATAAGGTTCATTTACCTCAAAAGGAGAGGGCGCTGTTCAGTTTGATTTGGGTATTGAGATTTTTCATAGTTTTCTCAACTCTTCTGGTTGTCTCTGTTGTCTGTTGATTACCTAACACTGAATTCTTTCAAGTCTTCCAGGAAACGTTTCACTCGGTACCCAGTTAAAATATTGCTTAAACCAACACCTGTCTTGGCCAACCCTACTGCTAATGGGGAAATATTGAAAATGGCAGTTAAGTAACCGCTTGAAGCCAGAGGAAAATGTTTTTGCCACTTACACAATTGGCAAAAAAACTCAAATTATTTTTGAAGGAGTTTAATAAATTCAGGGTTTTTTTTCCTGCTGAACAGAAATGTCTCAGACTAAAAACCATCTACCTTTGACAGAGAGGTATGAAAAAACTGCAGAGGAATTTAATGTTTTCCCCTCAAATATCCTGACTTTGTTGCTGCTTATCAGATTAATAAAAAAAACCCTGGAAGGAGATGTCTTCACCCCTTCAAGCAATCCATCTTTTAGAATAAATTTAAGTTTCCCATAGTGTGGCATATATGGGTTTAATTAAAATCCCACTATTCTCAAGTCATACTTCCAAAAATTACTTTGGAAACGGTCCTGCGCTGAGCAAATTTCATCTGTATGTAAATCCAAGACGTTTGCAAACAATGTTCTTGCTGCGCGCTGACTTATGTGGGGGATATCTGAAACGACCAAATAATACCATAAACATCTTTTTTGTTTCCAGGTTCTTGGTCTAGTATTTTCAATGAGCCTCTACTGCCAAATCCAGAGAAAATGAAACCACCGAAGTGTCAGAAGTAGGTCATCAGCCAAATCAGAAACCTTTGTAGATCGAGAGATTGATGTTTGGTTTGGCACCCTGGAATACGTGCCAGAAGGCTGCTGTGATGATAACCAATGGATCAAGAGCCTTCATGAGTTCTGAAATCACAATCTGCTTAAAGTTAGGGAAGCTAATGAGCTGTAACTGAATTTTTTTAAAAAAAAGTACCATACCTTTGTTCATACGTTTGATCACCTTTTCCCTTTGAAGATTACGTCTCAGCAAAATTGGACATTTAACTTGCCACATTTAAACTTTGTTGATGTAGTGAAGTGGGTGTGTGTGTGCGTTTTACACTCTTTCCCCTGGCATTAAAAAATTCTAGAATGTCACAATTTCAAACAATGGTTTACTTTTGAAATGTGTAATGCCTGGACTAGAAAAATGTAGAATGATAGCCCAATCTTAACCAACTTTCCTGTGCCGATGCAGCCATGCCTAGAGGGGCATGTGACTGTATTCTGCAATGTGGGGGGCAGTCATGGAGACCTCTTTAAGATAAAGGAATGTTTGTTCCTGTACCTTGGGACTGCATTGCAGATGCATCAATGCTGGAAAGTTGGTTAGGATTGGTGCAAGCTGATAAAATTCTGGACTGCATCACTTCAGAGAGCCAATGTGGGATCAAATGTCTGAATGTTCCCCAATGTAACAAGAAAACAAAAGAAGCAAAAATCCCTCCCTGAAAGTGCAAGATAAAATAGAACATCAATGTGAAGGGTGCGGTAAAACTTTATCCCTGCTGTCATAGTTTATTGTTTTCACGGAGCTTTTTACAGAAGGGCATATCCAAATAATAATAATATAATAATATACAGTATTTATATACCGCCTTTCTTGGTCTTTATTCAAGACTTTATTCAAGGTGGTTTACATAGGCAGGCTTATTAAATCCACGCAGGGATTTTTACAAATTGAAAGAAGGTTCTTTCTTTCAAGAACCACTACATTCAAGGTGTTACACTCCGATCTGGTTTAACATTCTGGCCTCCATCCTCCCCCGCTCCGAGCAGATGGAACAGCTCAGCTGCACCTTGTCAGCTGCTTCAAGGTCGCACGGTGCCAGTGGCCTCGAACTGGCAACCTTGTGGATGTTAATCTTGTTAATGTTAACCTTCAGGCAAATGAAGGCTCTACCCTCTAGACCAGACCTCCTGCCTCTGCGATTCCACTCTGAACTGGAACAGTCCATTCTATTCCTGGGATCATGGTGGCACCAGAAAATTGCAGGAACATAAGAAGTGCCCCGCTGGATCAAGCCAAAGGTCCACTAATCCAGCTTCCTGGTGGCCCACAAGATGCCTCAAGGTGCACACAAGATAACAGGAGACCAGCATCCTGGTACCCTCCCTTGCACCTGGTGTTCAGAGGTAGCCTACTTCTAAAATCAGGAGGTTGCACATACCCATCACGGCTTGTAACAAAGGACGCCTGCTAGCCATTTCCGTAGGGAGGACAGATTATGCCATTCCAAATGCTGCCTTTTCGGACTTGGTTTGGACCACTGCTTGCAGTCTTTTGGGTGCCAACCTCCGCTTGAAGCTCTACCATTCCTAGTATGGTCTGTCAAGCAATTATATGGTCTGATTGTGGGCAAGACATTTGCTTGGAAAATTTTCCAGTCCCACTCCTTAAGAGCTTCCAACTCAACAGTTTGTAATTGACTTGGGATTACCGATGTCAAGTGTGCTGTTTGTGAAGGAAATGTGGTTCACCCTCTCTCTGGAAGATAAAGCTGAGTTCCCTACTGGTTATAGGCCCCATAGAAGGGCACTAATTATGGTCCTTATTCTAGGGAAGCCAACGACCGAACTGAATAGGCTTCACTTTAGTCACAACTTGTACATTTGACACAATTCTAATATGCAGTGGTGTAGCTAGAGGGGGCGTGAAGCTCTAAGTTTTGCAGGGAGCCTCAGACTTAGTGCTTTGCACCCCCTCTAGCTATGTCACTGCTAATCTGGCAATCATACAAAGATCTAAGGTACATATTCCTGGCCCGGCAGCCTAATAATAGTTTTGTGCTCCATTCAGTCTACAGCCATATAGAGCCACAGCTCCTCTGTTATGATTGGGTTGCTATGATGTTTAGTTGGTAGGAATAAAAAAACAACAACATTCAACTGGTTATGCATCTGTCCAAGAAATGGACAGTGGTTACCCTTTTGAGGTTTGCCTGTTACACAGTTGCCAACATAGATTATATTGTGCTGTTTCCTATAGAAAATACTGGCATCTATTGCATTGTAGCTACGGTATACATGTATTATATAAGAACTCGCCAGTCCTGTGTGTCTCTGATCACCCTGGCATTTTAGTGTGGAGAAGGAGGCAGCAGCATAGGCAGGAACCTTTTGTCTTTCTGCTGCCCTTCTCTCAGAAAAACTCTGACCCCAAACCTCCACTGCCTTGTGGCTACATCCAGTTGTGGAAAAGGCTTCAGGAGTCAACCTCGAGGCAAAATCTGGAGCCGGAGTCCCTGAGGCAGTTCATGGCTGAACACAGTCACGTTCTGGCAACTCCTGCGACGCCGCTGGAACCAACCGTATTGGCTTCTGCCTTTCCATTGGACCATTCCAGCGACGTGGAGAGGGGGGATTTGCTGCATGGGTAACAGCCTATCCTCCATATCTACCTTACCCAGGCTTCGCGCACTGGAGAGGACACTCTGTTCCAGAACCACCATTCAGAGCGTGACACCATAGTCTTCTGAGACTGAAGGATGCCAACAACAAGATGCCCTCCTCTGCAGTCACTTCAGATTTCTCCCCTGCCCTTGTTTTTCTGAAGGATATCTGAGCCAAAGAGCCCCCAGTCCATCATAGAACCCAGCAGTGAGGGGCAGTGGAAGAAGAGGTAAAGGCTTCCTTTGGGTGTGCAGGAGAGGGGAGCCATTGCACCTCTTCCCCACACCTCATCACCACTGCTTATCCATCTGCCTGCCTTTCATATTGACCAGGTGAGACTTGGCAGTTTGAAGGAGAAAGAGAAGCCTCTGTTGTTGTGAACTGAGCTGACAGGGACTGCTGGTGACATCATGACAACATTCCTGGGTTCTCTTTGGAGGAAGGTGCACTTGCTGTGGCCACTCGGCACACCCTGTTCCTGTGGAGGCTCCCAGCCCCCGTGGAGAAGGAATGGGCCACATGAAGCAGTCAAGTGAGTGGTGCAAGACAGTCACTTCGGGGTTCTTGGCTTTGCCTCACCATATCGGAACCAACCAGAAGCCTACGGTAACTTGAGTTTTAGGCTACATGTCTCAAAACAAATCAAATTCAAGCAGCCCTGGCCCAAACCTCCCTGATAGCTGAGACCAAGGTCTGGCGCTTCTTCCCACATCCCAGCCCCTTGGATTGTTCAACAGCCCCTTCTAGATGAGTGTTCTTCAACCTTGGGGTCATGACTCCAATGGGATGGTGAAGCCTAAACTGTGGGATTGCAACTAATTAGGGGGAGCAGCCGGGCCTATGAGAAGAATTTTAGCAGGGGGTACAAAATTTCTTCTGGGCCCCTTCCCAAAGAGCAAGAGGGACAGTGGGGCAGACAAAACAGGGGGCAAAACTGGGCAGGGGTACTGACAGCCACAATAGTCTTTGGAGCTCATGTCTGCTAGGCTTCTTGATGCAGAGCCCAGGTCTGCCCGACCATGCAGCACTGGCAGCTAAAGTAGTATGAAAACCCAAACACACTCCTAAGTCAAAAATGTTTGCAATATAGACTATCTGGGCCTGGGCCCGGGTACAAATTACCCCCTTTACCCCCCCCCCCAGGCCCTGGGGAGCAGAACAGGATTGAAGACTGGCTAGCTAGAGTAGCCTGTCTTTATTGCCATCCTACCTCTCTCCACTTATCAAGTTGCAGGTGGAGGAAGTGGGCAGTGATGGTAAATGAAGCACCAGGGCCAGGCCAATGGAGGGGGTGTCAGCTGGAGTGTGTTTTGCCATCCCCATTGAGGGTTGCCCCTGGCCACAAGGTGAGCGAACGGCATGACTCTTGCCACACCGCATAGAAGAAAGCCGGTGCGTCAAAATGGAGATGTCACCCGCACCTTATGAAAAGAGGCTTAGTGGAGTGTCTTAAAACAAGAAGTTACCATATACCTATCAGAAGGGTCACCTGGCAGGACAAAGTTCCAAACAACACAGTCCTGGAACGTGCTGGAATCCCTAGCATTTTTGCACTGCTGAAACAGAGACGCCTGCGTTGGCTCGGTCATGTCGTGAGAATGGATGATGGCCGGATCCCAAAGGATCTCCTCTATGGAGAACTCATGCAAGGAAAGCGCCCTACAGGTAGACCACAGCTGCGATACAAGGACATCTGCAAGAGGGATCTGAGGGCCTTAGGAGTGGACCTCAACAGGTGGGAAACCCTGGCCTCTGAGCGGCCCGCTTGGAGGCAGGCTGTGCAGCATGGCCTTTCCCAGTTTGAAGAGACACTTGGCCAACAGTCTGAGGCTAAGAGGCAAAGAAGGAAGGCCCATAGCCAGGGAGTCAGACCAGGGACAGACTGCACTTGCTCCTGGTGTGGAAGGGATTGTCACTCCCGGATTGGCCTTTTCAGCCACACTAGACGCTGTGCCAGAACCACCTTTCAGAGCGCGATACCAGAGTCTTTCGAGACTGAAGGTTGCCAACTATCAGAAGTGACCAGTTGCATTCCCCATCAGTGTGCTTTCAAAGCGCCCAGAGGCCGGTTTCCGCAACCCTGTTTGCTGCTGGATGTTGGTGCCTGGAACAACTAAAAAAGGAATTTGACAATGAATCCTCAACAGAATGATAAGTCTGTGTGCCGTTTTATTACCCAGAAATGATTGAAGCCAAACTCAGCCTGAGCTCTCATGTTAGCCGGACAAGTCAAACAGATGGGAGAGATGCACAGCCAAGAAATTAGTTATATGCAATAGAAGAAAAGCGATTGATGCAAAACATTACAATATTGGACATCATCAGAAAAAAGAAGAGCAAGGCAGACCACCTGTCTTTGTCTTTGCCAGACGAGGTGAACCCCAAATGAAAATCATGCCCTTTCCCCTCCTTGAATGCAAGCTGATGATTTATATGTTGCCATCTCCTTCCAACCAATATGACACTGTACTGAAGGCAGACTCTGTCCAAAGAACAATTTGTAACATCGCTTAAAAGGATTCCACCAGGAGAGGCTGTTCTCGCAAGGGATTAATAGCTGGACGCACAATGAGGCTCATGGCACGGTCCGCAATGGAAAAGCAGAGTCAGGCAGGATATAAAGAAGCAAAGAATTATGAATCGCTTCAGAGCTGAAAAGCAGGATTGGAACGTCTGCTTCAGTCAGGATTTGCCAAGGCAAAGACTGAAGCAAAATGATAAATAGGGCTGGATCACACGTTCGTGCCTGTTACTTGATGACTCTGATAATTGCTTGCATATGGAGGACACGCTGTTGGGAGATCTAACATCATTGATGGAACTTTCATATCACCTGTGATGACAACCCTTCATTTTACCCTGTCTTTTTGCCTCACTTTCACACATGTGAGACCTTTCTAGCACTCCAGAGGCTTTGGTGATGTTTCAGGATCCTGATCAAAGTAGCGGAGTCACCCAGATGCAGCAGCCACTCAGTGGCATAGCTAGAGGGGGTGCACAGCACTACATTTTGTAGGGAGCTTCACCACAGTATGCCTCTCCTTCAAGAGTCCTTCTGGGCAAGGGGAGCAAAACTGAGGTGTTCATCACCATTTTGCTCCCACCACCTGGAATGGTTCCAAAGGGGGGGAGGGAATGCTTGCATACAGCAGTGAAGCTCCCTGCAGAATTGAATGCTTTGCACCCCCTCCAGCTCTGCCACTGCAGCCACTGTCCATTGTTCTTAGGTCACTACTTTCTGCTTCTTCCCCCACTGCTCCAACAACAAAACTTGGCTCTGAGTCAGCACAAGGCTCTCAGCCAGTGCCTGATTTCTCAAGAGTGAACTTGGGTAATGCCCAGAGATTATAAAATGTAGGGCGCACGTTCACCCTTTGTGTGCATTCCAGATTTAATGCCAAAAGCATCTCAGGTTCTAGGGGGACTCACCCTGCTGAAAGTGTGGCCTGCTTCGTCTGAACTCCTCAGAATAACAGTTGCCTTCTCCTATCCAACGGCTACAGACTTCTCACATATCAGTTTGCACAGATCAATGTGCAACTAACAGAGAATAGATCTGGGCCCTGCAAGAATGTAAGTCTCCTTCAGAATGGAAAATGGACAAGCGTGTCCTGAAACATGACAGACCAGATCCTCTTGGAGGACACATCCTCCAAGGGCTTTGAAGCATGGCAATCCTCCAAAACCATAGCAAACTAAATATGATCCACCACTGGAACACCACAACACAGAAGCATTAGAGCAGGGGTCTCTAAACTTTTTGGACAAAGGGCCGCATCAAATGTCTGGCACAGTGTCAAAGGCTGGGGAAAAAAAATTAAATATAAAATTTAAATAAATACATTAGAGATGGAACTTAGATGAATGAATAAATGAATTGGCTCAAATGTTCAGGACTTCTACGAGCACAAACGCAACCCAAGAAATAAAGCACACACTTAAATGGACCCCCATTCCTCCACCCCACAAGCACAACTCTGGTTGTGTTTGGTCAACTGGGCCAGAGGCTCTCAGGGGATCAGAGGCTCGCCGTGAGCCAGATAGAGGCTCGCCGTGAGCCACATCTGGCCCCCGGGCCAGGTTTTGGAGACCCCTGCATTAGAGAATAATCCTTGCACTGCGATCACTCTTTGAAACCCTGCTGGGGGTTTCACAAGCCATTTCCCTAAACTGAATAAAACATCTAAATGGCCATTATACAAATCTTTCCTGAGACAGGCAATTCTTTAATTATGTTTGTACAGACCATCCTATTACACTAGCAAGACATACCAATCCTTCTATGGGAGACAAAATCTTTCCCAATGCAGAAGGTGTGTGGGTTGTACAGAAAGACCAATATTTTGTATGGCACCCTGCCATCCATCCCTAAGTTATTAGTTCTTAGATAAACATTTAAAAAGGCAGGCATCATTTAATCCTTGACTTTGACGTGAGCTATTCTTTGCAAAAGATCTAGAAAACCAGACACCGAAATATGTCCAAGCACACTTCCTCAGAGCTGAAGCTGGCTTCATTTCAAGGGTTCCCCAAAGACCAGCTTTTGGATGGAAGTCACAGCAAGTTGATTTTCATAAACCTTGTTTCTAGCTTGACTCACCCCAGCAACATTATGGGAAAAGCCCACAACTGTCATGGATTTTATGTTGGCAGTGAGAACTTGGTGATCAGAAGGAATGCAGATTAAATCTTCCAAGAGAGACAGTTGGCCTGAGTTTTATTCTATGGCAAACATTTAGGTGTTTTGAAACCATAGGTGGTATACATTTTTATGGTTACAAATTCTCTTACGTGTGCTTATTTAAGCACGGGCTGGATATTGCTGCCTGTTATTCTGGAATATAATTGTGTAGAGAAGCCAATGACCATATATGCACTAATGATATTTAAAGGCATTTTATTCAAAACACTTCACAGCTCTCTCAAGTGACTCCAGTTGTACATCAGATTATAAGCTTACCTTTCAAGAAAATGGTTCCTATACTAGACTTCTTATTTGACTGTGAGGGTATAACTTAATGCTATAGCTGGGACAACTCAAGGATGGGACAACTTGAGGATGGTTAAGGTACTTGCAGGAGAAGTTCTAGGCATGGGGCAGCTCATGAAAATGGGAAAATGGGCCCCCTCCCTCCCCTTCAGAGCCATTCCATCTGGGTGAGTTGCTTGATTAAGCTCATGTCTAATTAGACCCTTAACAGCAAACAAGGTGGAAAAAAGCAAGTGAGAGGCAAAGGGGAGGAAAATCCAGGCAACCACAAGGTTATGATTGTGATTCTGGGGTAGCTGAGTCTATGCTTAGATCCTCTTCCTTGTAAGTTGTGAATAACAAACAGCTCTGAATGTCGTGCTTGGGAAATGCTTCTTTAGATTTCATCCAGATGGAAAGGTAAGTATCTGGCTTCGTTTTGCAGCCGAACATGACTTATTCACAAATGGGCAGCACTGACATCTCCTCAGCCCCAGAGTTGCGTTTTGGGGCTGCTGTGTCTTTCCAAGAACAGATGTTTGATAACCAGTGAAACACATCTGAGAAGGACCATATTTGCATCCTGAAAATGACCAGTTTGGGGGAGATGGTCCTCTATGAGGTATATGCAGCATCACAGTGTAGACCTAATCCTATCCAGGGCCAGCCTGTACAATGCAGGGAAATCTTTTACCTACTCAGTTACTCCCTAGGCCTCAATGGGCCAACTCGGGTCCAAGCCAGTTATTTTGCTGGTGAAATCTGGTAGGTCCAAGGGAGTGTGCAGGAGCCCAGGCTGGGGGCATAGGATCTTTGCAGCCGCTGCAACTGCCCTGATCCTTGTCTCAGACATTCTCTATGTGAGAAGAGATTTGGAGCACTGGTTGAAGTGCGTGAGGGGGCAGTGGGTGAGTGGGGGGTGGGGCACCTTCCCCCAGCCCAGTGCTCAAAAGAGTGAGCTGGAGCACATGAGACTCTGGTCTGATTTAGCAAGGCTCTTCCGTGTCCTTATACAGTAAAGGGGAAAGTGTCACCAGTTGAATTTCTACCTGTCTTGCGGTTATTAGCCCAAATGAAATTCACTGATTTTTCACACACATACACTCAACACATGCATAATCCTCTGTCCTTAATTTGTACAGGTTTTCAGGACATAGGTGACTGAAATCTCAAAATGAATGTGATGCTCTGATTTAAAAACAAACAAACAAAAACTTACAATTATGGACAGAGATTCACCCTTCAAAGCAGCCATTTTCAACATTTTCTTCTCAAAGCACACCAACCTCTGTGGTCTCCTCTGTGGTCTACACCTCTTGCGATGTCACCTCTGGCTTCCAGGAGATTCTTTCAGGTGCTGCAGCTCTGTTTCTGGGGCATCGGTCTGTAGTAACTAATTGTCAGGGACAGACAATTCATTACTACAGACAGTTGTTGTTGGCATCCTTCAGTCTTGGAAGACTATGGTATCGCGCTCTGAATGGTGGTTCTGGAACAGAGTGTCCTCTCCAGTGCACAAAGCCTGGGTAGAGTAGATATGGAGGATAGTCTGTTACCCATGCAGCAAATTCCCCCTCTCTACGTCGCTGAAATGGTCCAATGGAAAGGCAGAAGCCAATACGGTTGGTTACAGAGGCGTCGCAGGAGTTGCCAGAATATGACTGTGTTCAGCCATGAACTGCCTCGGGGACTCCGGCTTCGGATTTTGCCTCGAGGTTGACTCCTGAAGCCTTTTCCATAACTGGATGTAGCCACAAGGCAGTGGAGGTTTGGGATCAGAGTTTTCCTTCTCTCAGATGAGCTGCCTTCCCAGGCTGACGAGTCCCATCTACCCGGTGGCTGTTTAGTCGCCTCTTACGACAAGTACAGCCAAACTGAGGGCCTATTCTTATCCCCCAGCCCCCAGGGGTCCTACAGACAGCTGCCCTAGAAAACAGAGCTGCAGAACCCAGAGCAACCACTCTGCTCCAAAGTTCCACAGCACGCCTACGGCCCTTTCATGGCACATCAATGTGCTGCAGCACATCAGTTGAAAACCGCAACTTCAAAGTCCGCCTTGAGACACCTTTTTTCTTCTTCTTGAAAGTCCCCTACTAATAGTTTAAGACAATGAAAACAAAAGCTACATCCCCCCCCCCCCCCGAACCTCTCTCCATTTCTGCACTGAGCTTGTTGCTTTGTACTGGGGTGGGGGTGGACCAGCTCACAATAGTGCACTACTCACACGGAACATCTGGTTTGATTTAATGGCCGCCGCCAAAAGAAAACACCATATTAATTTTGATATGATAGTAAAGCGGTTTGATTGAACATATACTGACACAGTCATTGTATCGTTTATAATCTCTAAAAGTAAATTGTGTTCTATAAAAACGTTATAAGATACTATTAGGCCTTGCAGTTATGAATGCAGTACTATATATACTGCCGGGAAGCAGTAAATCCTGTTGGAACTCAGTGTATGGCTTGCACTGATTTTTCTATTAAGTCAAAGAAAATGTTCGCCATGTAAAAGGCAAACCTGTCCCATCTGTTTCATACACGGCAATACAGTTTCACTGATTAAAAATACTTGGGGCCGTTCCAAAGTTGTCGTCATATCGGCCACATGACTTCTATAAGCCGACCTCTGCAAACGGTCAGATCTAGAAGTTCAAAGCTTATTTACAATCAATGTACTTGTAAAAGGGGGGGCAGGAAGCCATTTTGCTCAAAATAATGGCTTGTAATTTTTTCAGATTTTTTTTTTCATTAATATCACCTGAATATGATATGTATACTATAGAAAAACCTCTATATAGGAGATCTGGTACCATTTTTTTAAATTTCTTTTGCCAGCAATTTCTAAACCATCTGGTTAACAGGTACTATATTGTGTTTGTAGTGTGACACACTGAATGAAAAAGTCAGATCTTTTAAAAACAACAATAAATTTCCCAAATGGCTTTGTGTGAAATGTTAAAAAACAGAAGATAGAGGTTTTAAGTTACACAGCCTTTCATTTATATATATATATATATATAAGTGGAGCCAGGTGGGCTACTTCATACCTGACAGTGCCACTTTTTTGAATCTGTGAACATTACACCTGGATGCAGCTGGAAATTGGAAATAATTAATCATTCTTTCAGGGACTTGATTGTTTCACAACATGCAGGAGAGATGAGCCACTTGCTAGTATCCTTTGAAGGCAAGGCAAGTGTAGGCAAGAGCAGATGTGCTAGGGTGGCAATGTGACGTGCCTCTCGTATAACCCTCATCATGATTTGATAGGGAATGTTCACTGATTGATGGACCATGTATCGGACATTTCTTCATCATATGCATCCTATCAAGTGACTCCTATGGTATAGTATACATATTAAATCTAGTACTTAAAGTTCAAAATGTGGCAAATGTCATAGAATCATAAAATCATAGAACTGGGAGGTATCAACAAGATCCTCTAGTCCAACCCTGCATGTGGCAGAAAATCCTCCTTGAGCATCTGCAGTCGGTACCTGTTGAAGACCTCAACTGTCAACATTCACAAGTGAATACTGACAATCCCAGTTGTGGTAGTTGTCAAAGAAGATAAATGTTTCTCCCCTTACCAGAAATATAACAATGAATGCTGACAATCACATGAATGCCAAAACCCCTTTGTGTAAAATCTCTCTGTGTGATGCATGTTCATATAACATGTTGATAATTTTAATATTTCAAGTCACAGGAAGCTGCTGTATAGTGTCAGACCACTGGTCCATCTACCCTAGTATTGCCTGCATCGACTGGCAGCCGATCTGAAGTTTCAGGCAGGGATATCCCCCAGCCCTCGCTGGAGATGCTCGGGGTTGAAACTGGGGTCTTCTGGATTTGTCGCAGATGGTCTATCACAAAGCCACAGTTCCATTCCAACCCTGTTATATAGAAAACATGCTGTTCCAGTGCACTGGTTCGCAGGCTGTAACATCCTGTCTCGTTATTTTATTTTTTAAATTGAAATTTAAAAATATGTATAATACCAGTTTTCATTGTTAAAATTTTTCTGGGATTATTAATATTCACATAATTTTGCATCCACCAAATGCCACTATAGCATATATGTGCATACTGTGTGTTGGCAACCTTCAGTCTCGAAAGACTCTGGTATCGCACTCTGAAAGGTGGTTCTGGAACAGCGTCTAGTGTGGCTGAAAAGGCCGATTTGGGAGTGACAATCCCTTCCACACTGGGAGCAAGTGCAGTCTGTCCCTGGTCTGTCTCCCTGGCTATGGGCCTTCCTTCTTTGCCTCTTTGCCTCAGTCTGTTGGCCAAGTGTCTCTTCAAACTGGGAAAGGCCATGCTGCACAGCCTGCCTCCAAGCGGGCCGCTCAGAGGCCAGGGTTTCCCACTTGTTGAGGTCCACTCCTAAGGCCTTCAGATCCCTCTTGCAGATGTCCTTGTATTGCAGCTGTGGTCTACCTGTAGGGCGCTTTCCTTGCACGAGTTCTCCATAGAGGAGATCCTTTGGGATCCGGCCATCATCCATTCTCACGACATGACCGAGCCAACGCAGGCGTCTCTGTTTCAGCAGTGCATACATGCTAGGGATTCCAGCACATTCCAGGATACTGTATATGTATACATTTCAATAAATTATGTTCAGAGCACTACACAAATTCCTCTTGTACCCAAATTGCACATTCTCATGCCATAACCCAGTTATTTTAAATGTTTTTCTTCCCACTAGCTTCTATGGTCTTTGCCTCTTGTGATGTCACTTCCAGCTTCCAAGAGACTCTACCAGGTTCGCTTATGAGGGCAACTGTCAAATTTTCTGTTCCTCTTCCTCTGCCAGCGTGATTTTCCACTGATGATCCAAACTCCCACAGCACACGTTTGGCACACTGGTTATATATATACAGATGAAGGAGAAATACAAGAGAAAAGCCTTACTGTTAATATGCACAAAAATAATGTGTGTGTATTATAAAGCTTGAGCAAAATTGTCCTGAGCAACAAGCAAAAACAACATTGTGCTTTTGAAATCTGAAAAGCATGAAATCTGACATTCCAAAATGCTCCAAAAATCTGAAACTTTTTGAGCAACAACATGACGCCTCAGGAAACACTTCCCAGATCCTGAGCACTGAACCGAATCAGCCTTTCTACTTCACATCCCCAGGCAGGTAGGAATCAAGAGAGAAAATGCTGCACTTTCCAAAAATCTGATGCCCTGGTAGGTAGCAGAAGGCACGCTTGGTGGGAGGACGACGTTCTAGGAACTAAATCACACCTGCCTGCCTCTCGATGAATCTCAGCTCGCAGGCACAGATCTGAGTTGCCCCACTGAGCAGACTTTACCAAGGATAAGGGGACTAATGCCTTCATATCTAGAGAAGACCTCCAGCCTGCTTCATTCATGCTTAACACGCACAAATGTTAAGAGTAAGGGAATGGCTGCACTGCATTGGCCAAGGTTAGGACTGGGCTGGGAATGAAGGTAAAGAATTGGTGTCAGAGACAGAAAAAATGAGGCTCCTTGCAAAACTTAGTGCTTTGCACCCCCTCTAGCTATGCCACTGCTGGAGATAGAGACATTTAAAAAGAAAAAAAAACTATGAGACAATACGGAGTGCTGGTGAACTGCAAATATGATATTCTTATGTGGTGACCTGTTACAGAATTACTTGAGTATTTTCAAGGTAATTAACTGTTAGGCTGTTCTTTGACATTTGTCCATTCACCCCCCCCACCCCCCACTGTCACTCTACCCTGTTTTAAGTTGTAGTTCAACTTGGCTCTGTTAATTATTTCATACACACATTTGAGAGCAATGAAAAATTGAAAAAAAGGGAAACTGTCAAAGGTTTTTTTGATATTTGGGGTGGGACATCTTTGAGTTGGCATCAGTCAAAAGCAAAACTCTGACCGGGTTATCACTCAATTTGTTTTGGAATTTTATGGTTGAAGATGCTGTGTGAATGGGAATCAACTTCATTTTTTCCTCTTATGGTTGTCATATGAAAAGTTTGTTTTTTTCTGTTTAAAAAAAGACTTCCAATTATTTTAACATTTTTTGGTGGGGGGCTTTTTCTGCACTAGTGGTTTCACGACACTTAGCTGTACAGAACAGATACAAAGTAAGGATATAAAGTTAAGCCTGTTACCAAAACACACTCGTGAAGTATAGCGTGATTTATGAAAGCTGGCTTCCAGCAGAAATTCCAAAAACGTGGGCAATAAAATAGACATAAGTTAACATGCTGATACTGTAGCATTTTATTAGGTGTCTCAGTAAAAGGTAATGTCATAGACTTGAATAACGATGGTTTGCATGCATGGTCAGAGTGTAATTTTTCATTATTATTTGTTCCAACAACAATTGAAGCATTCACCCAGAACACACACCCAAAGGCAGGGAGGGGAAAAAATCTGGGTAGGGTGGGGACAGTAGTAGGGGCTGCTGCCAAATCCTATCACCCTCTTGGGCCTTGGAGTTGGACATGGGTCTCATTGGTTCTGTGCCAGCTAACAGAACCAATCCTGTTGGTTCTGGGCGAATCCTAGGCATTCTGGCAACAGATGGAGGAGCAGCACCAAAGCAGCTACCAGGAAACATCCAGGAGTCAGAAAACAAGGAGAGAGAAAATTCACCATTGGAAAAGAGCAATGAGAAGGTTTTTAATGACGCAAATCAGCTAACAATAAGAGTTCCTGAACGTGAACTGCAGTGAATTCACCATTTCAAGCACCCCACTTCAGTGGCTGATGAACTCAGTGGCATAGCTAGAAGGGGTGCTAAGCACTTAGTTTTGCAGGGAGCCTCATCTCAGTGTGCAAGCGGCCCCTCACTTTCAGAGCAATACTGGGCCGTGGGAGCAAAACAGAGGTGTACCCTTCTGGAAGAATTCCGGGGAAGCCTTCTGAGGGTACATCTCCATTTTATGCCCTCACCCGGAGTGCGTCTGAAGGAGAGGGGGATGTTCTGCTTGCAGCTAGATGCCAGACACTTTTGCTGTGTCACTGAGGCATGAACATATGCGGAATGCCAGAGACAAGGCTCCAGCCTGCGCAATCCTGCTGTTTGTTAGCATCTTTTATATAAACAAGATTTCAGTACCAATGAAACTGGAGCTTGCAGGAACTCTCTTTTAAAGGAACAGTCAATAAATTCTTGAACGTGCTTTCCCAAAAGCCAAGTCCAAGTTCACTACTCTCAGATTTTTCTTCTAGTTATTTGCAAAACTTGACCTTTGGTGCCTTGTAACATGGTGTAAGCCGGGTTTGAGCCAGGGGAATTAATTAGCTAAAAGTGGGCATAAGTTGCCTAGGTAAATCTTGGAATTTGGCAAAGCACCTACTTGCAATATCCCAATGGGTTCTGAAACTTCCTTACCCATTCAAACTTGGTTTGATTCACCTTGTAACCTGAAACTATGGGGGTTTATCTCCAAAGGAACATGCTTAGCAGATCAGACTTGTATATCTTGTACGTGATCACAGGATGGCATCTTGATTTACCTAAAAAGTATCTTTAAATGTCTTGTTTTCTAGTAGTCATGGTGATTTACTTGATGCATGCTTGAAATCTGAAATCCATCATGTTTCCATGGAGCAATGGTTCAGAGACAGAAACAGAGGCGATGTTTGCAAATTGACTCACCTCGGCCTACTCCTCTTAACCTTCAGTGAAGAGCAAGCTTTTAGTGAGTCACAAAAGCCAGTCAGCTACCTGAGAACGCCTTGCCTCTTCATGCAGACCACCTCATGCTGACTCCTTGACAAGAGTAGGGTAGGAGCTTCTACGAGCATAGTAGATGTAAGTCCTATACAGCCTGACCCACTGTTTCCTCTTGGAAAACCGAGTAGCTGTTGGAGGACTTTTTTTAATTAAACCCCACGCTTTCTATTGGCATAACTTCATCAGAAAGGTAGAATCACAAAGATCTACATGTCCTTTCACTCCTTCAAATGATCCGAGGGTAGAGTTATTATTCTGATAAGCCCCATTGTACCTTTAGTACAATGTCCTCTGTCCTCCCACAACAACAGATCTGTGCCAAGCTACAGATCATCAGACCAATGGAACTTCTTGAATGGAACTCTTGATCACCCTTAAATTAAACCAGGAATATCCCATGCTATGAAACTGATGGGCCAGTGGAAGCTGCTGATTGGACCTCATCATTCTTCTTAGAGAAACAAGGCTTGCTGGCCATCTGGACATCATTGTCTGGATTCAACCTCTGTCTAGTCCAGGGGTGGACAAACATTTTGACAGCAGGGCCACATCATCTTTCTGATACTGTGTTGGGGGCTGGGGAAAAAAAGAAGTAATTTACATTCCAAATTTGAATAAATTTACATAAGTGAATACATTAGAGAGAGAACTTATATGAATGAATGAATTTTTTCTGAGCACACATGAGAACTGTAATACAGGCATGTAGAACCACATGAGAACTATGAACTGTTTGCCGCACACCTCTTGCATAGTGAAAATATACAGACAAAGCCGGAAACACATGAAGACTTGAATTGTTCAGAGGCTATGGGGTGAAGCAGTTAAAATAATGCCCAGGGAAAAGCAGAGAACACACAGAGACTATAAAAGGCCTTGCTGTAACTGGCTCACAGCTTGCATCTGGCGTTCACCAGTCATGGGCTAGCATGGGCTCTAATAGCCTCTGACAGGCCAGAGGCCCATTGGAGACAGGGGGGTCTCTGTGGGCTGGATTGGGGGACCCTGAGGGGCACAAATGGCCCCCAGTTTTGGGTTTGCCCACCCCTGGTCTAGTCCTCCCACATAGCTTCATCCTAAACAAGGTGAGCACCGGGACTAAAGGGTCTGGGCTGGATGAAAAGGACATGGATAATATCACAGGCAAACTAGTGAGCTCCAAACCTACAGCCCTGCAGTTTTCAAACTCTCTGGGAGTTTGAAAGCTGCAGTAAGTCCTTGCACGGGAGGGGAGAGAGGCAGCGGGGGCGGAGAAAGGCAGCGGCGCGAGCTCCAGGATTGTGTTGCTCAGGGGGGCTGCAGGGACTGGGATGCACTCACCAGTCCCTGCAGCAGCCATCCTGGGATGCTGGGTGCACTGTGCGAGAGTCTGCAGGGCTCCCCAGGCTTCTAAAAGTGAAAGTGGAGCGATTGCGCTCCACTTCTGGTTTTGCGAAGGTGGAGCGCGATCGCTCCACTTTCACTTTTGAAGGCATGGGCTTTTGAAGGTGAGTGCATCCCAGTCCCTGCAGCCCCCCTGAGCAACACGATCCTGGGGATCACGTTGCTGCCTTCCCCCCTGCCCCCACCCCTTAAGGGGGCAGAGGCCAGGGCCCTCAGGCTAGGGTGTCACGACGCCCCAGTTTGAATACCACTGCTATAGCCGATCTTGCTAAATCAAAATCAATGTATGGGGAACAGTGATCCCCAGATCAGGGGCTGAATTGCAACTCAGATTGAATCAACTCACCTCTCACCAGAGTAAAAGGGAAAATCAGTCTCTCTGGAAAGAAGGCAGCTGCATTGAAATGCACAGGGACAAAATAATTGTCTGGTCGGCATTGTTGTTATATGCTTTTTATATCGTTGTCATATGCTTTTTTATTATGAAGGGCGGGTGATGGACGGCCCCGAGGCCAGGCAGGCAGGAAGCAGGAGGCGGGAGCAGTTATGCCAGTTCCCAACTCCTGTTCCCAGGGAGATCGGAGCAGCTTGAAGGCGCTCCGCTCTCCTTGGACTTGCGCCACCTCAAGAGGTGATGCAAGTCCACAGAGACCCATAGGGGCAAGGGCACCTTGCCCAGAGGTAAGGGGAAATGTTTTGGCCCCTATCCTGTGCTGGATACAGCACAAACCTCCTGGCTTGCCTGTTCCAGCACAGGGTAGGATTGCACCCATTATGTCCAAAGTAATAAATTCTTTAGATGAAAAGAGTTTGCATTTCAGCATTTGTCATGGACATCAGTTTAAGTCATAGATAGCAAATGAACAAAAGCTGTAATGATTAATCTTAAACAACTGCAGAGGGAATGACTGCAGGGGATTGGATTATGCAGGGGATAATTATGCAGGGGATGGACAGAGTGGATAGGGAGATGCTCTTTACACTCTAACATAACACCAGAACCAGGGGACATCCACTAAAATTGAGTGCTGGGCGGGTTAGGGCAGACAAAAGAAAATATTTCTTTACTCAGCATGTAGTTGGTCTGTGGAACTCTTTGCCACAGGATGTGGTGACGGCATCTGGCCTGGATGCCTTTAAAAGGGGATTGGACAAGTTTCTGGAGGAAAAATCCATTACGGGGTACAAGCCATGATGTGTGTGCGCAACCTCCTGATTTTAGAAATGGGCTATGTCAGAATGCCAGATGCAAGGGAGGGCACCAGGATGAGGTCTCTTGTGATCTGGTGTGCTCCCTGGGGCATTTGGTGGGCTGCTGTGAGATACAGGAAGCTGGACTAGATGGGCCTATGGCCTGATCCAGTGGGGCTGTTCTTATGTTCTTATGACTGGTTGGTACTTGGTACTATGTGATCAATTGACAAGCCTGCCATTATCCTAACTCTTCATTGGATGTCACTAGTACTTACTGGAAACATGGGCTCATATGCATTGCAGAAGCTCTTTCACATGATGAATATTGGTTGACCCAGATCCTTCCATTTTTCATCTCTGATCATTAGTTTGTTTTGCTGTTGATGGTTGAAATTGATTATATTCATTCCCTTGTTTGATGGTTTGTAAGTAAGCTGTGCTGAATCTGCAGAAAAGGGGCAAGATACAACTCTTTTCCGTAAATAAATTATAGTAGGTTGTAGTGAAATCACAGAAGAGACTCTGCTCCCTCTCCCAATAGGGTATGATGTCAGCAGTGACCCCTTGCACAGACAGTATAGGGTTAAAACTTTGACCTGCAATGAGTGTGGCCCACAGCTGGATCCTAGTAGGGATAATGAGGGCCTTGAGAATACAGGTGAGAGAATCATTGCGGGTGGTGTGGATGTTGAAGGAAGGAACTTGGAGGAAAGAGAATGGGCTAGAGATTGGCTGCCTTGCTCAGTGCTGCTGAGGCTGGAGAAGCTGTTGACTGGGGCAGGGAGGATGGGGGACCTTTGCACTTCAAACAGGCCAGCTACTCTGGTGGTGGGGTCCAGTGGCACTTTCTGAAGAGTTCGGGCTATTGTTAGGGAAGGGAGGGAGGCTAATTGGTCTACAGTGGATATAAGCCCTCCAGAGAATGGATTTGATGGGGCATGGGTCCATTCACCCAAGCAGATCTGTGCAATGGGAACGGGGTGGGAACTGCTCAGGCCTGACAGGGGGGCAGTGATGGTGGCTGTGGCTACCACTGCATCCCATTCCCCTTTCTGTTCCTGAAAGCTCAACGTGGGGGCAGCCCAAATTTGTGCCAGTGATATTGCTGGTGCAGATCTGAGTAGCCCCATAGAGGCTGCTGGGGCTTTACTTGGGGTAAGGGGACTTCTAGCAGTGTCTGTTCTTTTGCTGGATGCAGTGTGGTTACCCTGCACATGCCTGATCTCAGAAGCTAAGCAGGGTCAGGCCTGGATAGTACTTGGATGGGAGACCGCCTGGGAATACCGGGTGCTGTAGGCTTATACCATGATCTCGGAAGCTAAACAGGGTCAGGCCTGGTTAGTACTTGGATGGGAGACCGCCTGGGAATACTGGGTGCTGTAGGCTTCTACCATAGTCTTTGGAGACTGAAGGTTGCCAACCATTTGTGGGTCTACCATTAGGACTGGGCTGCCAGGCTAAACTCATGTACTAAAGAGCAAACTTTGAAAACACGGGGACTTCCTTCTGTGCAGATATGCTTAGAACTTCACTGTTAGAACAAGAATAAATTTAAATGTCATACACCTGATATTTGCGTGAGCAGAACCTCGTATTCTTACATTGGGCGTCCTAGTACCTGTGGCATTTAGCCATTATGAGTCTGTGATATGTAATCCAACAGCAACTTTTTTCTAAGCTGGCTAAGAGTGTGTTTTAAATAATCATTTCTGGCATATTTATTCAAAATTTACTATATTTAGGTTTGTTGTAACACACATTGCTTACGGGACATGATGTTCTAATTATTAATCAAAATCTGTGGCAGATGTCTAAATTATGTTCTATTTGTCAAATTGACTCATTTGAAAAAAAGCAACTCTGGGCATTGGGGTTTTTAAAAATGTTACCACAAAGGATGCTGGGATACATAAAAGTGCAAATAATACTTTAGCTTATTTTAGCCAATGGCACACAACTCATCCCCCCAACTGAAAATAGAAATGCTGTTGTTTTACTGGCATTTATTTTCCTGCCACAAAAGATCTGTGAAGTTATTTCACTGTTTTCCAGCGGTATTTTCCATTGCCCTATCGCTAAATTCAGGAAGACAAACAGCCCAATCCTAATTAAATTCCCACATGACAGTGTGGCAGCATCAGCATGGGCTATGCTGCATCACACAGGAGAATTTTCAGCTGCTGGAGTTCTCTGTGAGATAAGGGAGCTTCTTCCCCAAGTCAAGGGTCAACTCAAACCTGTGCCAGCTGTATTGCTGGTGCAAGTCTGTGTTGATCTGTGTCAGTGGATCAGGCCTGCAGAGGGGGAAAGGATGTGATGTGTGCTGGTGCTGCTGATGCTGCCCCCCCACCCCCATCAGCACACTCCCCTGCCCCATTTCACCCCCTTCCTGACCCCCACCATTATGTCAAACTTACCTGTTCTAGCAGCTGTAGCTGCTGGCACATGCAGAAAAACTCTGGCCTTCCTGTTGGGACACCTCATCTTCATGCCCTCATAAAGCGATTTATGGGTGCTCTTGCCACAGCCTGAAGACCTGATGCACCAGTGGAGCTTGCATTTTGCCTGTGTGCCACTTGAATAGGATTGGGGCTATAATCTGGAAAAGAAAGGTGTTCATAACATCTTTAGAGATGAAGGTGGCCAGCATGTAATTGGTCTGTGGAACTCTTTGCCACAAGCTGTGATGATGGCATCTGGCCTAGATGTTTTTAAAAGGGGATTGGACAGATTTCTGGAGGAAAAGTCCACCACACATCGAAAGCCATGATGGGTATGTGTAATCTCCTGATGCCTCAGAATGCCAAGTGCAAGGGAGGATACCGGGATGCAGTTCTGTGGTTGTCTTGTGTACTCCCTGAGGTGGGCCGCTGTGAGATACAAGAAGCTGGACTAGATGGGCCTTTGGCCTGATCCAGCAGGTATCTTCTTAGGTTCTTATGGCAGCAATTTAAAAACAACAAAAATCCTCTCTCTCTCTATCACACATACACACTCAAACACGAGCATACTTACCCCATCTCCTTCAAGGGCATCACCTTCCTCAAGCTCTGAAGGCATTTCAAACAGAGAGAGGCGGGCAGGTTGAAGGCGCTCCGCTCTCCTTGGACTTGGGCCACCTCAGGAGGTGATGCAAGTCCACAGAGACCCATGGGGCAAGGGCTCCCTGCAAAACTTAGTGCTTTGCACCTCCTCTAGCTACACCACAGATCAGCAGCACTGAGATCTAAAAAAATTATTCTCCAGCCAGTGAGAGGAGAGGATCTATTAACTATTTAAGGTTATGCAAACCCACTTTGCAAATTCTTACCCCAAACTGGTTAATTTTGACAATGATAAAGGGCTGTAAGGCCCACCAGCCAGTGTCATTCCTGGTCAGCTAGGCACTCGCTCATCGTTCCCAGGTATTGCAGTGAGGGATGAACTCACTTCCTGCTGGTACTGAATAAGAATTTTCCCTCCCACTGATCTGAATTGGCAATGGAAAGAAGGTCCACCACCCCCCATCTACTCTGTCCTACAACACTAGAGGGATTCATGTGTGCTTTGGGTTTGGCTGGTCCTTGAAACAAGGACCTATGTGGGTTAAGGACTGGTATGAGTAAAGTTTGATATGTTGATGAGCACCCTGAGAAATGACTTTAAGGAGGAAGGGTTTTCTGGAGACCTCTCTGTTAGACTGGGGAGCTCAGGCAAATCCTTCTGCTTTCATTTATTTTTGCAGATAGGTTGGGCATTTGGCATGGGGAAGCCACGCTCATTATAAATACTGCCTGGACTGGGTCAGGTAAACCTGACAAAGTGGACTTAGGCTGCAATCCTATCCACACTTACCTGGAAGTAAGCCCCATTAACTATAATGGGACTTACTTCTGAGTAGACTTCCATAGGATTGGGCTCTTAGAAGCAAATTGTTCAAATGATCCCTGTTCCGATGATCTACATACTATGATTTCCTTGGTTTTTTACTTAACTGAAATTGTTAAGTAAATTGTGAAGCTTGAAAAACACTTCCCATTAAAAACAGAAAGAATGTACCAGGGTAGACTTGTGAACACTTGCGTGGGTTGCGTCGTTTGTGTGCCAATTTCTTATAAATTAAATAGGAGAAAGAGATATAGCAGTTTCATTACTTCCTTGGCTGTTGTCAGGTGGTGCAAAGGACCAACAGAACTTCATGCAGTCCTGTAAGATCTCAGATTCTGGCCTAGCTGTTCGGTCACAGCTGGAAGGAGAGTTCATGCCCCAATACTGAGGATTTGCAGCCCAAATCTCTCCATCAAATATCGGGTGTGGTGTGGTGTGGAGGGCTGGAAAAAAAAATTAAATATAAAATTTAAATAAATAAATTAGAGATGGAACTTAGATGAGTGAACAAATGAATGAATGGGCTCATTCATTCAACCTCTCTGGCCCTCAGAACACCCTCCAGTCACAATCAGAGCACAGTTCTGGTCATGTTCAGTTGAGTGGCCAGAGGCTTTCAGGGGACAAGAGGTTGGCCACGGGCCAAAAAAAGGCTTGCTGTGGGCCGCATCTGGCCCCCAGGCAGGGGTTTGGAGACCCCTGGGTTAAAAGAACAAATGATCCCTTTGGGCACTGAGGTAAGGGAACAAATGTTCCCTTACCCCATGTAACCACCAGGCAGACCCAATGGATCTCCTTGGAACTGAGGACACCTGTGCCAGGTTTTCTGGCCTGGGAGCGGGGGTTAGGATATGGCAGCAGAGTCTTCTGCTGTCTCTGCCCCCCTCTTGAGCGCTCTTCTCCCCTCCCCTGCCCAGTTCTGCCCCCTTCCCGCCCACCCCCCCACCCCCAGAAAGCTCTGCCACTAGCTGTGCTCATTGCTGGGAGCTCAGTGTCCATCTTTGGGCACTGAGACCCACTGCCAACTGGCACTGGCTCAGCGTTGGTGGCATGTTTGTGCTGGTGCAAAAGTGCCTTAGAGCACTTTTGCAACAGTCTGGGTCAGTGGCACTGGTGGAGTGCTGGTGCTGTGGCCCATAGGATTGTGCCCTTAGGCTTGTTGGGTGAGGAAATGAAGTGGCCTTATTTAAGGAGCTTATGAAGGTGTTTGCACTGTAACCCCCTTGATATAGGAAAGTGTGAGCCCCCATGATCCGTATGTATATTGGCATGTGCTCTCTCTCTCTCACACTGTGTGTGCAGGTGCACACACCACCACATTTCTCAGTGTGGACTCAGAAAAGTTTACCAAGAAATTTAAAAATGAATATATAACGAAATAAACAAAAGAGACTGTTGAACACATTGACCCCAAATACTATGGGATTAAAGATAGCAGGTTCCCTCTGCCTCTGCCTTTCCATTGGACCATTTCAGCGATGTGGAGAGGGGGGATTTGCTGCATGGGTAACAGCCTATCCTCCACACCTACTTTACCCAGGCTTCACGCACTGGAGAGGACACTCTGTTCCAGAACCACCATTCAGAGCGTGACACCATAGTCTTCTGAGACTGAAGGATGCCAACAAAGATAGCAGGTTGCTGAATCCTCCCCCCCCCCCCCAGGGTGTTTTGTGAAATAGAAAAATGGGGCAAGCAATTCTGAGCCTTTTTTTTTTTTTTTTTTTTTTTTGAAGGGCTACTATACCTGGAGATAGTATTTAGAACTGGAAGTTGTGCTTTGTTCATTGTCCAGTAGGTGGCGGTCATAACACCAGATTCAGACAAAGAGAGAATGCATTCAGTATGAGCATCCTATTGGGTTTTTTCAATAAGACATTTAGACCTTCCACTCAGAGTCCAAACTGCCGCTCAGATTAAAAATCTGTTGAATCCCCAGAATTCTATAAATGGGGAACATTTCTTTAAAACACTTCTAAATGGACGTTCTAATGCTTACAGTTCAAACTTGGGAAATAAAAGTTATGGGACATTCCATGAGTCTTGAATTTTGTAACAGTCTTAGGAAGTAGGCAGTGGAATCACTAGGGGGGTGTAGGTCGCACTGGGTGATGTGCATGGGGAGGTGACACCACTACTGGCCAAAAAATTTTTAAATCTTGCAATTTTTGAATAATGCCGTCATGTTATATATCATTCAATGTGTCATTTCATGCAGAACGCAATGAAACAAACCATGTTTAAATTTTTCTATTCTATCAAAAGTTATAGACAAAAGATCAGTGAGGGCAGGGCAATGGTACTTGGGAGGAGGTCCATTTTATGCCTCTATTTTGCCTGGAATGGGAGGGGCTGCTTGCACACTGCTGTGAGGCTCCCTGCAAAACTTAGTGCTTTGCACCCCCCTCTAGCTACAACTCTGCTGCCTCCTGGTATTGAGATCTGCACACTTTTTGCAAACACCTATCTTGAGTGCCCAGTTTCACATTTTTCCGTAGAAACTTTTACTCAGTGAAACTAAGGGGAACCTAGGCTCGCAAAGCCCAGGGGGTTGTTAGGGCCAAACTACATGTTACACAAGAGTGCTGTGACTTCCTTGCTTTTTAAATCTCAAAATGGAGCTGGAGAGAGAGAGAGAAAGAGAGAGGGGAGGGGTTGGAGCAGGGCTGTGGGAGAAGGGTCTCTACGCTCGCCTCCGTGCTGATTCGTGAACTTAAATTCCTTTGCCCCCAGTTGGTATGAACCATGGAATGGAAAAGTCAACAGGCATAAATCTTGCTCATAAGTGTTTCTCTCCATGACAGATAGTAGCATTGGAGGAATCAGGACCACAGTATGGGGGCAGATGTTTAGACCTCTCTCCCCCATGCCACAACCCCAATCTAAACCACATCCGTTTGAGACAGAAAATCACGGGGAGTTATCCTATTCCATTTAATGCAACTCCCCATAACACCTAGCTTGGACCTTAGGCCTTAAGGCTTCTTTTCCCAGGCCCCATTCTTGGCTGATATCAAGATGCTGGCTGACATCACGACATCTGCCTATCATTCATGCACAGGAAAAAAAAAAATGACTGGTGGCTGCCCCAAATCTGCCTTTACTCCCAGATTCAGATTCTGTGCAACTGGGGGACAATTCAGAAGTTGCAGGAGCAGGAATTTAAAGACCATAGAACCTTTTTTCCCCTATCACATTAGAAACAAACACATGAAGTTTATGGTGATGAAACAGCGAAGGTCTGTACTTACAAGGCATTCCGTACCATACGTGATGATGATTTGTTGGATTACAATCTCTGGGTGCAACACAGGAAACGTCCTGCTGTTAACTTCCATTCATTTCAAAGCGGCTCCCATTCTGCCTAAACCCAATGGAAATGAATGGAAGTTGCCCCGCAGCAGTGATCTGTGAATCCTGCCTGCTAATTTTGGATGACTTGGTGCTTCCCTGTCCCAAGCAATTACCTTTAACATTTTATTTGCAGCATAATCCTTTGTGATGCCTAGTAAGTTAGGGAAAGTCGCCGAAGGAACAGATAAAAAACATGTATAAGAAACAACTGCAACAGCTATGTAGACCCTCCCCCCAGTCTATTTAACCCATTTTTGCCAGACCCACAGGTGTACACATTTGGTCCCTGTTGCATATGTGCAATGTTGGGCAGAAATGGCTTACGCTGTAGTCCTATGCACATTTACTGGGGCATAAGTTCCATTGACTTCAATGGGACTTACTTCTCAGTAGACATGCCTAGGCTTGCACTGTTACAGGCCAGTCCTATGCATGTCTACTCAGTAGCAAGTCCCATCAAGTCCACTGAGACCCACCCCCAGGTAAATGCATATAGGATTACAACTGTAGTTCCAATTGGTAATATTGCAAATATCAACCTTTCCCTACGGCAGCGTTTCTCTGACTGTGGGTCAGGACCCACTAGATGGTTTGCAGGACGGTTTCAGGTGGGTTGTGTAGCACGTAGCTCAGCTGCCATTGAAAATACAGGGTACAGAGCTGCTGGGCAAGGTGGGCTCCTAGTGGAAAAGAGGCTTGGTGCTTTGCCCTGAACAGGTGCAAAGATGGGATGCTGGAAAGGGGGCAAAAGCTGTGTGGTTGGAGAAGGACTACATTCTGCTTTGACTTCCAAGCTGGAGTGTTTGAAATCCTAGCTAGGTAAAATAACAGTATGAGTATGCAATGTAACAGACCATTGGCTGATTGCAACCCCACATCAGATTCCCAGAGAGAAATCCTACACCCCAAGATGCCTTCTCCTAACTCCCAGTCCGATGACATTCCATTCCAAACCATGACAGCCTGTTGCGCCTTCACAAACATGCCTTACATTGACCCCTTTCCTTAACTAGTGGAGGTCACCTTCTTCAATCTCCTTTGTAGACTTATCTCCTTCCATGATCTCCCATCAGTGGACCACTCAGGGACATTAACCAAGAATATGTCAGATGGGGGAATGAAGGCCAGCAACATCACCCAGCATATCTTAGGGCACAATCCCGGAGGCGCCCTTGGCCCATACAAGTAACTTGCACAGGCCGAAGTTTATTGCAGAAGTGTGATAAGGCACTTCTGCAATGACTGGCACATGGATGTGCACCAGCCTCTGCAGGCTGCCTCAGGCCCTGCAGAGCCGGCAGAGGGGTAGGTTCATGCTGGCCTTTCCAGGCTGGCATGGGAGACTGGGGAGGGTAGGGGGAATGGAGGTGTTCCTGGGTGGGAGAAGGGTGGGTGGCAAGTGGGTTGCGGTTGAGCATGGGGTGGGGCCAGATCCTAACCCCGTTCTGTCAGTTCTGGGCTGCTTGGATCTGCGCCCCCTCTTGTGGTGGGCCAGATCCGAGTAGCCCCATTGGGGCTGATGCGGCCTTACTTCCCCTTGCCCCAGGTTGAGCCACAGCCAACTCAAATCCTGAGTTGGATATGGGGCAGGCCAGTCAGCCTCCCCGTTCCAGCATGGGTTAGGTTTGGGCTGCCCAGCACTTGAGCAATGTGATTTACTTGAACAGAGACAGAGCTAATCATTGGAACAGACACTGACTGTTTTGGGAGAAGTGGGATTGCTCCTCAGGGAGGCAGTTTTTGTCATTAGTGCTGTGGCAAAGCGGGCCTGCCAGCTGGCGGTGGATTCTGTGCACTCGTGAATGGCCATCAGAGTGTGCCATTGCCAGAACTGCCATTCTAAGGCCCACTCTCTGCTCTTCCCCTGTGCCTCTTGAAATGGTTAGTGGAGATGTGAGCTGCACACACTTCTGTGCGCTGTTTGCTGGCAACATGACAACACCCACTGCTGCTGCTACCGTTGGCTCAGGCAAAAGCATTTTCATTAACTACTTTATGGGACCACATGGGCAGCCAAGCGAACACTCCAAACTAATAAAAGTCAGCCAGGATTTATAGTCTGGTCAAGGCAGAAATACATGCATGCCCCATAAACTAGTACTACAAAGAGTTTTCATCTGCCCTGAGCTGGAAGGCAGTCATTCCAATTGGAGGGTCAAGTCAGTGCATAAATTATGGGGGGGGGGGGCAAGAAGGATAGCTTCTCCTTACCTTTTGTGGCATCCCTCTACCTACTTTTTTAAGAAAGCTACAGGAGGACCTTGTTGGCATCCTTCAGTCTCGGAAGACGATGGTATCGGTCTCTGAATGGTGGTTCTGGAACAGAGTGTCCTCTCCAGTGCACGAAGCCTGGGTAAAGTAGATATGGAGGATAGACTGTTTCCCATGCAGCAAATTCCCCCTCTCCACGTCACTGAAATGGTCCAATGGAAAGGCAGAAGCCAATACAGTTGGTTCCAGTGGCGTCGCAGGAGTTGCCAGAACGTGACTGTGTTCAGCCATGAACTGCCTCAGGGACTCCGGCTCCGGATTTTGCCTCGAGGTTGACTCCTGAAGCCTTTTCTTTTCCTGAATACCCCTGCTAATTGGGTAAGAGGCACTTTTTCAAGTGGGTGCTCCTTTTTTTAGCAGGGGGAGAGTAACTGGCCCACCTCACCCCAGCACTGTCTGTTCTAGTGGCTGCCTGCTGGTGTTCTTTTGCATCTTTTTAGATTGTGAGCCCTTTTGGGACAGGGAGCCATTTAGTTATTTGATTTTTCTCTGTAAACCGCTTTGTGAACTCTTAGTTGAAAAGCGGTATATTAATACTATAAATAAATAAATAAATAAATAAATTTTCCGTAACTGGATGTAGCCACAAGGCAGTGGAGGTTTGGGATCAGAGTTTTCCTTCTCTCAGATGAGCCGCCTTCCAAGGCTAACGAGTCCCATCAACCCGGCGGCTGTTTAGTCGCCTCTTACGACAAGTACAGCCAAACTGAGGGCCTATTCTTATTCCCCATGGCAAGAGCACCATTACTTGTCTAAATGGGGAAAAAAAAGGAGGTGATGCTTATTCAGTGGTGTAGCTAGAGGAGTGCAAAGCACTAAGTTTCATGGGGAATCTCGCTGCAGCATGTAAGGGGCCCCTCTCCATTCTCTTTGGAGCCATTCCAGGCAGGGGGAACAAAACGGAGGCGTATGCAGGGGCTCCTTTGTTCACTGCAACCCCCTGCAGAACTTAGTGCTTTGCACCCCCTCAAGCTATGCCACTGTGCTTATTACTGGCAGTGTGTCCAAAAGACACTTTGGGGGGCAAATAGTAGGTTTGGCAGTCTTTCTAGAGGGAAAATGGTGCAGGGGACAAAGTTAGCCTCCCCCCCCCCACGGGTCTAGTTTGGGTCTACATGCTGAGTTATATTTACATGTGGATGTCTCCTAATGTCTCCCCTGGGGGCTGGGGATAAGAATAGGCCCTCAGTTTGGCTGTACTTGTCGTAAGAGGCGACTAAACAGCCACCAGGTAGATGGGGCTCGTCAGCCTGGGAAGGCAGCTCATCTGAGAGAAGGAAAACTCTGGTCCCAAACCTCCACTGCCTTGTGGCTACATCCAGTTATGGAAAAGGCTTCAGGAGTCAACCTTGAGGCAAAATCCGGAGCCGGAGTCCCTGAGGCAGTTCATGGCTGAACACAGTCACGTTCTGGCAACTCCTGTGACGCCGCAGGAACCAACCGTATTGGCTTCCACCTTTCCATTGGACCATTTCAGCGACGTGGAGAGGGGGGATTTGCTGCATGGGTAACAGCCTATCCTCCGTACCTACTTTACCCAGGCTTCGCGCACTGGAGAGGACACTGTTCCAGAGCCGCCATTCAGAGCGCGATACCATAGTCTTCCGAGACTAAAGGATGCCAACATGTCTCCTAATTACTTTTGGAAATCCTTGAGCTGATATTTTATAACACATTTCTGAAAAGGAGAGGCTCACAAGCTATCGACTGCCAGCCGCGCTACTTTCAGAAGAACCCAAGCTTGGACAAAGCCACTACATTCTGTGTGGCTAAAGTGCACTCCAGATGGTGTGCGCCCTGGGGAGACTTGACGTTTGCCTGCCTCGGAAATGCCACATTTATGACGGCCAGTTCCCCAGCTGCTCCTCTCAACCGCGAGTAAATATGGATAACAGGTAAGCACAATCTACAAGTGGAGCTGCAAGAGATCAAGACCAGTTACATCCCAAATCTGTTCCTCCATTTCACTCATTCAGAAAAGGAATCAAAATGTTAAATGAGCATGATGCTCTGTTTCCACAAAAGGAGAATATTGGGGGGGGGGGGGTGTCACAATTTCCTCCTGTTGTGGCATTAGGTCACTTGGTTCAATGTTGGGACTGTGTGAACAGGTTTGAATTCATGTTCTGAAATATATTATTCTGTTTGGTCGTTTCATTAAAGGCACAATCCTAACCTGTGCAGGTAGAGCCGGGCCACAGTGGCATGCACTGTATCCTATGCAAGTTGGGAGGCTGCTGGAGGTTACCTCAGGGGAAGAGGATGTTTTTCCCCTTACCCTGTGTAACACCCCAGCCTGCCCTATGGGGCTACTCAGATCTGTGCCAGCTATTGAGCTGATGCAAATCCTCCTCTTTGTATTCTATGTTAAACATCACAGGATCTCAGCAGGGGCATAGCTAGAGAGAGTGCAAGGCACTAAGTTTTGCAGGTGCCTGAATGCACCGTGCAAGCAGCCCCTGCCCTGAAATCAAAGGAAGGAGTGTGTGAATCAGTTGACAAATGTGATATGTGTCCGTGCATAATTGAGAACAGCAATGGCAGGAAGATGTTTGCCTTCAGAAATGCCCAATGGAAATCTCTCAGCTTAGTGATTCTTTTGCCAAACTGGCAACATTCAGCGGAGAGACAGAGAAGTGGGTCAACGGTTTGTCATGCTCCAGTGCCCTGCTCAGATTCCAAACAAAAGGAGCCTGACGACACCTCCATAAATATTGATGAAATGTCGTCCCAGTACACAACTTGTTTGCTTCAAAATTCTTCCCTAAAAGTACAGGTATCTTGCTCCCCACTCACCCCTGTTTACATATGACAAACTGAGTGAACGTTACCTTTAGACAAGAACATAACACAAGAGCATAAGAACAGCCCTGCTGAATCAGGCTAAGGGCCCATCTAGTCCAGTTTCCTGTATCTCACAGTGGCCCACCAAATGCCTCAGGGAGCACACAAGACAACAAGATCCTTGCATCCTGGTGCCACACCTTTGCACCTTGCATTTTGAGGTAACCTACTTCTAAACACCAGCAGGTTGTACATACCCATCCCAGCTTGTAACCTGTGATGAACTTTTCTTCTAGAAATCTGTCCAGTCTCCTTTTAAGGACATCTAGTCAAGACTCCATCACCGTATCCTATGGCAAGGAGTTCCGCAGATTAGTTACAAGCTGGAAGAAGAAATGTTTTCTTTTGTCTCTTCTGACTCTCCCGGCACTCAATGTCATCATTGAAAATGGTTAATATCCTCATGGGAGCCAGGGGTGCACTGGGCCAAGGGTTCATACCCATTCAAGGGCACACCTGGCTGGGCCAATCCCTGAATAATCAATACTGGGGGCAGTAGCAGAACCAATTTGCCATCAGGTGTGCCATGGGAACTCAGTGCAGACTTAGCCCCAGAGCCCCCAGCAACCTGACATTGGCACTGAGAATATTATTTCATTATCATTGCACTGAAAGCAGGGAATGTCGTTCAGAGCTGTTTTTCCCAGGAAGGACAGCATGCAATATTGTTATGGAGAGCAAGGCTGCATCCAGCATGCTTCAGATTAGGGCTCTGGTCCCACAGGACCTGATGCCATGGGCAATTATCTGGAAGTTATAATATGACCATCTTATGCTCTGTGCTGGGCCCCTTGATGACTGCCGGTGCAATAGATAAGCTCTTTTCATAAGACAGAACAGGGACAGCTGGAGGCAAACAGACCTCTCCTGACCTAGCAACCAATTTGCCCATGAAGAAGGGGTTTGGGGCACACAGTGTGCACATTTTCATGCGTACTGAAAACGACAAAGCATGAACATAAGAATATAAGAAGAGCCCCACTGGATCAGGCCATAGGCCCATCTAGTTCAGCTTCCTGTATCTCACAGCGGCCCACCAAATGCCCCAGGGAGCACACCAGACAACAAGAAGACCTGCAAGGCTGCCTGGGAATTGTAGTTTAAGAACATAAGAACAGCCCCACTGGGTCAGGCCATAGGCCCATCTAGTCCAGCTTCCTGTATCTCACAGCAGCCCACCAAATGCCCCAGGGAGCACACCAGATAACAAGAGACCTGCAAGGCCTCCTGGGAATTGTAGTTAAGAACATAAGAACAGCCCCACTGGATCAGGCCATAGGCCATCTAGTCCAGCTTCCTGTATCTCACAGCGGCCCACCAAATGCCCCAGGGAGCACACCAGATAACAAGAGACCTGCATCCTGGTGCCCTCCCTTGCATCTGGCATTCTGACATAACCCATTTCTAAGCAGGAGAGACAAAGAAAGACAGACAGACACAGGAACTGACTGCAATTAGTTAAGCTGACCAAAGACATGGGTACAGATTCACTGGAGCTGCTAACACCCATCCCATGAATCCAGTGTGATGGTGACCAGTCCTACACAGGATGGAAGTGAGTTCACGCCCTCAACATTCTCTCTGTGCATCCACGTATGTTGGCTGTTGTCACACAGGCAGGGTTCCCATACAGCAGTGTTCCTTGTTGTATACAACTGTCTCTGGGGGTCAGCCATTATGATGAAGAGCAAACCAACCTACGAACATAAGAAGAGCCCTGTTGGATCAGGCCCACAGCCCATCTAGTTCAGCTTCCTGTATCTCACAGCAGCCCACCAGATGCCTCGAGGAGCACCCAAGTTACTTGCATCTCGCTGCCACTGCCCTGCATCTGGTATTCTGTTTACCCTCATCTCTGTTCAATGGTGTAGCTGGGGGGGGGGCAAAGTGCTAAGTTTTGCAGGGAGCTTCACTGCAGCAAAATTCCCTTCCCCCTCCTTCCATTTTGCTCCCATCTCCCGGAATGGCTCTGAAGGGGAGGGGCCAGTGCCTCTTCCTCCAGGGTGACCCTGGAAATGATGTCATGCAATGTCATGACATCACTGTCCTGGGGCATGACAGCATGGCCTCACTGCCCCGGGCACTGGGGCAGGATGTTACACCTGTGCCAGGGACTCCTGTAGATGCCAATATTTTGACATGAATGTACTATCCGCACAAGGAAAATTGTCACTGCAAATGACCAAAAAGTTACCTTTTGTGTAGCTAAAGAGGCTCAGATCTTGTGAACAGCTCCTCTCATAACGAGACCCTGTTTAAAAAGCTCAGCACAGCGAACGTTCTATTCAGCCACTTTGCCATAAACCTGTGCAGAAAATCTCTCTGGAATACCCAGAAAGAACGCGAGGCTTTGGAAGCCTGTTCTGTGGGCAGCTCTTGGTATGCGCTTGCAGGGTCAAAGCGGGTTTAACAGAAGAGAAGAAAGTTGGGCGAGAAGCCTAATCTGCAGTGAAACTGGGGTTTAACAAGGAGCATGGAGTGGGGTGTGAAATATTACTTCCATATGCTGGATGAAAAACCACATGTTGAAGAGAAGGCAGGGTGACCTATCAAAATGATAACTCAAAATCCGGGAGGGTTGGCAACTTCTGATCGGTACAATAAATAAACCACTGGAGAAACCTTGGGGGGGGACACACCTTGATTTTATGCAATCAATATTCATGAAAGGAAGAGACTGTTCCTGTTCTTCTTCCTTCCATTTACAATACGTGACTGAGCAAACTTGGATGACTTTGCTAGCATGAGTGAAACGTGTTCTGCATTGGGCAAGAACGTGGCTCTAGTTTGTGGGTGCAAAAGGAATTAGCGGTGTGTATCGTAAACAGTAGTGGCGTAGCTCGAGGGGGTGCAAAGCACTAAGTTTGGCAGGGAGCCTCACTGTGGTATGCAAGCAGCTCCTCCCCCTCGAAGCCATTCCAGGCTGTGGGAGCGTATGCCTCCGTTTTGCTCCCATGGCCCAGAATGGCTTCGAGGGAGAAGGGCTGCTTACATGCAGCGGTGAGTGCCAAACTTAGTGCTTTGCACCCCCTCTAACTATGCCACTGGTAAACAGCATGCCATGGCTAATGGGCTTCTCCTAGTACGGTGCATATTGGGGTCCTTTTAGCCCCTCTCAAAGCACCATGCATTATGGATGAAACAAGATGGGTTCTCTCCAGGCAAAAATCTGCCTCGGATAATTCAAGCCTTTCAAGTGTACCTTATCAGCTTAACTTCAAGGCTATTTTAGTTCTTCAGAAATTGAGCTCTCCTGCCGGCAAGCGATGGGGAGTCGCAGGCCTGATTATTTGATGTGACTCGGTTTTAATGACTGTCAAGGCAAACGTGCAATAAGAGCCAGGCTCCGAGAGTGTTTTGACAAGAACTGGAGCAGAGCTTGAGGTAGACCCACTTTTAGCTGAGCACAAATGACTTCCTATCATGGTTGTCAAACATTTACCTCGAGGAGTGCTTACATCACAACCAGGTGACATGTGGCTTGCAAACCACAACGTATGTGCAGTTGATATAAAAGCTAAAGTCAACAGCATAGACTGTGAAGGACTGAATGGGTTGTGTTGGGGCAGATGACCTTTTGTGAAGTTTTTTATAAGACCCTTAAAGAGTCAGTGGCTTGGATTTGCACTTGGGCAAACTTGTCCAACAGCACCTTTGCTTTTGTGCAGCCGTGATAACAAATGGCACAAAGAAGACTGCCAGCTCTGATGACTCTTAAAGTAATTAACAGCTGATTAGGTCATTATGCAGCATACACAGCTGTGGCTTGACAGAGGAATGGTAGCAGTTGTGGGCCGGAGATAGGGTCTCTTACCTTACTAAACGCCACCATCAATAGCGGCAAGCTTGCAGAGTGACATTTGGTGAAGCTGGTGGAAATCAGACCCTGGCAGTTTAGGATCATCTTATCTGTGGGAATGAGAAAGCTGTCAAGAGCTGGTTCTACTTCATGGACCAGAGGGAGCCATTATACCCACTGCTACAAGGACCCCTTGCCTCGACTGCAATGTAAATAGTGCCAGCAATAGATGCAAGATCCTCCGTATGTTTGCTTGTATGGACAGCAGTGAAACCACCAAACAGTGCCTATTTGTGTTTATGCTCCAATGGATCCTATTAAAGTGGGGAGATTCCAGCTCATCACCTTGTGGAATTCTTTTGAAATGAAAGGTGAACCTGGAGGTGGTGAACTGTGATTTCGTCACTTAGCAATGACGTCATGGCATTCTCAAGACTGCTCACCAGTAGGTCATTTCACATATGGATGTTCATCAGCTCAACAATGGCAAGATTGGGCAATGACTTGGATATGTGAAATGGCCCCACAGGCCAAGTGGCTCAGACACACCTCTCATTGTGATTGACAAAGCTCCGCCTCTATGGACAAAGTTCACATGTTCTTTGTGAGACACCGATGGGTTGCTTCTGACTTGAAACATCTTTATCCTTGAAATAACTTGGTCTCCTGTCCATACAAAAGATTCCATGGTACCAGTGGAGTCACAATGCCTTTTCCCATGGGATGGGCTTCATTAGCGCAGAATATTTGCATGCTATCTGTCCCAGCCCTGCAAGTGGAAGATCTAAATGTGACAAAGGGCCACCATGGATGTGGTACTGACTTTGTTGCTCCAAGTAGCACTTAAATGGGGCCTGAGGGGTGAGATATCAATTGATACATGCACAGATGAATCTGCCTCCCTGGAAGACTAGTTCCAGGGATGGTGAAGAGGTGACAAAGGCTAGATCAGGCCAGATCAGGAGGTTCTTCGGACTGCTTCTGCCACACAGTTCTTCTCAGAGACTGCAGACTCAATGGAAGTTAGAATCCTCATAGCAAGGGCTCGAAGGAGTTGCTTTTCTCCCTCAAAAAGATGGGCAGGATAGTCCTAACCAGCGCTGGCACAGCGTGGCCATCTAGTCCACACTGTATCAATCACTGAAATTGAGCAAGCTGGAAATCTCCTTGGAGTAAGGGAACCATGTAGCACCCCAGCACCACGTAGACACCACTGGTGTGGTTAGTTGCTATTCTTCCCAAGGAGTTCAATTAGATTGCAAAACAGCCCTGCAATTTCCACCTTTAGGATGGAAATCTCCACCTTTAGGATGCACCAGTGGCAGGTGTAGTGGGGGATTTGCATAGCACCTGTTTGTGCCAGTCCATTGACTCAAAACACTGCTTGTTTCCAGATCCTCTTGTTTACGCTCCTGAACTCATCACAATACTCCCTTATGATCGCAATCCTGCCTTTGAGGCAATGGTGCATTTTGCCACATATTCATGTGCTTTATTTTAATTAGCTAAAAATGGTCCTCTCGGTCAACTAGCAATGGATTGAAAAGCCCCGTTCCTTCTATTAGCATACGTTGAAAATAGATCAAAACCCCTAATGTTACTACTCTATAACCCATTGATTTTCAACATGTGTGCCATGGCACATTGGTGTGCTATGAGTGGTCTGCAGGCGTGCCTCAGGAGTTCAAGAGAGGATCATTAGGGGATGTGAGCCCCCACCAGCATCATGGTGTACCTTGTCCATTGTCAAAAAACTAATGGTGTGCCTTGACAATTTTAGGGCCATCTCATTCTCATGAGATGAAAAAGGTTGACAGTCTCTGCTCTAGCCACACTACCTGCAAATATGATAGAGATGCTTGAGGCGTAAGTAATCTATGTTAAACCATCTTGTGTAGGCACCCTTAAAAGGGGACGTGACAGTGATTGGTAATCTGACAGGTTGTTGCTTTTTTCCTTCACCTTTTCTGGATACTTAGACAAGAAAAAGGGTATTTTCTGCTGTAGCTTCTGCTCTGACAAACACCCACAGCTGAGTCAGCTGACTGAATGGGGAAAGTGTCATCAAGATGTATTCAGTGGCATCGATAGGGAGGTGCGGAGGGTGTGGGCCGCACCAGGTGATGCGCACGGGGGGGTGACACGCACTGGGGGTGACATGCTAAAATCGCGTTGGTTAGGAGTAACCCCATCATATTATATACTGTTGGATGCGGAATTTTGAGCGTAATGCAGTGCAAAAAACCCGAGTGGAATATCTCCTTTCTACCAAAAGTTATGGCCAAAAAACTGGAGAACAAAAAAGGCATGGATCCCTATGGAAAGTGAGCCGTATCGCGCGTTTACTCATGAGTAAGTGAATGTGCCTTAGTCCGTCGGAAAGGGCAGGCTGAGAGGAATCCAACAACCCCAAAATGGTCCTGATCCAATGAATGCAGCCCTCAAAAACACCTGAGAAAGTAGTCCCTCCCTCCAAGCAGATGAATGTATTGAGCCCTATAAAAAGCGAATCCTCACGGTTGCGTTTACTCAAGAGTAAGCAAACATGCCTTGGCTGATGTAGAAGGTCAAGTGAAGGAGAGTGCAAGGCTACCAGAATGGTCCTGATCTGGAGCTAAACAAGTGCTGCAGAAGGCAGCCTCCCCCCCCCCCCCACACACACACAAAAAGGATCAAAACAGAGACTTCAGCTGATAAGGTAAACTTTTTTGAGACTTTCAAAGCCAAGTGGATCCTGACAGTGATCTCGTTTAAACAGAAGTTCTTAAATTGAACTGGGCACTGGGCACTGGGCACTGGGTAGGACTGAAAACCTTACTGGTTTTGGATGGGGGTGTTATTGCAGGCAGGCTACAGAGGAAATTCACTTGGTGGAACAGGGCTGGGTTTATTTAATTATTTAACTTTAATTATTTATACTTATTTATTTTAATTTGCCTGATGATGTCATTTCCACCAAGACATCACTTCTGATGAGTCTTGGACAGATTGTCATTCTAAAAAGTGGGTCCCAGTGCTAAAAGTTTGAGAACTGCTGCAATAAGGTGTTAGTAAGGGGTGTGTGTGACACCACTAGTGACCAAAATAACTAAAATCACAGTTTGGAGGAATAATACCATCATGTTATATATCAATCAATGCGTAATTTTAAGCAGAATGTGTTCTTTCTTTGTTCTATCAAAAGGTACAGCCAAAAAACCAGTGGGGGCGGAGTGATGGTACATCACCACGCCCACCACCTGGGGTGTTGCATGGGTGGTGTGACGTGCTGGCATCCCGCACCGGGTGACGCAAACCCTAGTGATGCCCCTGGATGTATTCCACCCACTGGGGTGAAGAAGCTCTGTCATGTTCATGGGGAGAAATCTTTGAAACCTGCCATCAAGTTTAAGGTGGGAGCGGCAAATATGCTGATGTACTTGTGAGACACTAGTGACTAATTTAACCTCTCACTTTCCACAATCTATAAATATTGTGTCTCAATGTGAATTTCAGACTTGCATTATATAGCTGGAGGGAAAATATCTTGACTTTCTAAATTTGAAAAATGACCATAATACCTAATCTCTACAATACAGGTATACGTTGCTTCTCAATGGGGATACATTCTCCAAAATGCATAATTAGGCACATTCAGCAATGTGCTTACATTGTACCAGTGACAGCCACTGCAGAATGCCTTGTGGCACCACAGCTGCAATCTGCCATGACCCACCAAAAATCAGATTGTGACCCACTGGTGTGTCATGACCCACAATTTGGGAACCGCAGCTCCATTATGGGACCACCACCAGTCAGTCATTGTCCAACATGGTATACCTGAATTTGCAAAAGTGCTCTATATTCTTCTGTGCATTCAAAATGGCACTGAGATTGCAATCTGGTTACTGAAAGCCACCTATTGACGAATATTTTCTGAATGCAGGATTAAAATGTGAGTTGTTTTTTTTAGCCAAATCATACCAAGTGAAAACCCAGATGTTGACATGTTTTTCTCAACCAAAGGTTCTGTGGCAACCAGCTGGTTGCAGACTGTAGTGGAATTGCAGCCCCCCAGGAGATAGTGTATGATGGTCCATTGTGCTGAAAGTACAGGGAAGTATAGGGTTAAAAATAAAACCTTGGCTTGCAATGAGTGTTTCCCACAGCTGCAATCTAGTAAGGATAATGAGGGCCTTGGGGCTAGAGAATCATTGCCAGAGGGTGTAGAGAGGGAATGAGTATGGAAAGACTAGAAGGAAGGCAGAGGACTACTGATGCACTGAATGGAGACTGCTGTGTGGTTACTAGGCCCAGGAGCTGCTGAGGACCGAGGTGTTGCTGCAGTGGCTGGAGAAACTGGAGAAGTAGCTGGGAGAGGGAGGAAGGAGGACCTCTGCAGGTTGAACAGGTGAGCTACCGTGGTGGTTGGGCCCAGCAGTGCTTTCTGCCGAACTATGGTTATTTTGAGTGAAGAAGGGAGGCTAATTAGTATAAAGTAGGCATACAGTTTCTCAGAGAAGATTTTGGTGGGACACAAAGCTGAAATGTAGAGCCCTCTTAGACTTATAGTCAGAGTCCAGTAGTGCTGCCTAATCCCCAGAATGCCAAACTGCCATTTTCCACCTCATGAAGGTAGCCATGACCTGAGTCACCAGGACTAGTGTGCCAGGATGGAACACCAAGGATTCAAGGAGTTTACCTTCTCCCTGCCCCTATGGAGATGAGTTGAATAACACATGGGCATCTACACTGAAAGGGGAAGTAGGGCTGCTGGTGGAGGCAGGCTGCAGGGTGAGGCGACTGGACAATTGCTGGTTGGACAGCAGCAGCCCTTCAGATCTCCTTTGTAGGAGTCTCACCTCTTTAAGCTGGAGGGAAGGACGATGGAGCTCCTTTGGTTGTACAGGAGCTAAAATAAAGGTGAGAACGTTTTCCTTTCTTGTGAGAGATGGACAAAAGCAGACTTGGAAGGAACTGAGTAAGAAACTGAGTAAGTTTTAAATGTTTGGGTTTGGTGTTTAGGGCCCTCTGCCCCATACTCAGTCTGTGACCCTGGGCAAGTCACTTATCTCCAACTAGTTTCTAACAGTGGGCAACCAAATGCCTTTGGAAAAGGTGGAATGAAGGCAACCATTTTCCTTTCTTGTATTCAAGATTCCACAGCCTCTAGCCAACTCAGCTGATAGGAAGAGCATTAAATGAGTAGAACTGGAGTGGGTTGGTAGAGCTGAGGGAAGGTATAGGTTGCTACAGAGGCGGAGAGTCTACTTGCCCTGTTGCCAAAATGGTTTCCTCTTCCTGCAAATGTGGACCTGCAAACCCCAAGTTTCAGGGCTTGCTGGGGATGCCTTGCTAGTGAGAGAATAACACATCCCAATTCCTCCACGGTTTCTAGGTCCCTGACATTAAGGGCTTGCTGGGTCATGATGCCAAGGCTTTGGTGCTCCCTTTCCTGGGAGGCCCACTCAGTGGTGTCACTAGGTGGGTACCAACTGCACCAGGTGACACCCTCAGAGAGGTGTGACTTTGCTCAGATCCTCCCATTATTTTGTTACCAATAAAAATGTGACTTGTTTTGACTCAGTCATATGTCTGTTCTCTGCCCTTGCACTGGTTCCGGCTGCACGCACAGAGTTGCTGCTGACAGCCACACATAGTGGAAAATTCCTGTACATGCCACTTTGGGGCCTGTTTGCACCTTGGTGGTTACCCCACACTCCAATATCTTCAGCTTGTTGTGCAGGCTATTGACTGGCGTTGTGCCAGAACTCTGCTGGCGCCAGACAGGCTCATCATATTAGATGAGGCTTGCCTGGGTTACTTTAGCTTATAATTGTTTGTGTGGTATTCTTAGAACATGGCCTGGACAGCTTTTGTGGCATTCCAGATTAATTCATGGCTGTTCATTTATTTCACTTTTCTGGTACTGCGGCAGGATGGAGCTTCATATTTATTTGGAGGACTCAAAGATATGAAGGTATTAGGGGGAAAAAAGGGGGTTTAGTGTCTTTTCTGACGGCTGAGAATACTGCTGATCTGCAAGCCCTTGCATTAAATGGGGATCTCGGATGTTTGCTTTACTGCATTGACTAAGACATGCTTGTACAGAACAGTGGCATAGCTAGAGAGGGTGCAAAGCACTAAGTTTTTCAGGGAGCCTCACCACAGTATGCAAGTGGCCCTCCCCCTCAGATCCAGGTGTACGCCTCCATTTTGCTCCCACCACCTGAAATGGCTGGGGAGGGGGCCTTGCATACTGGGATGAGGCTCCCTGCAAAACATAATGCTTTGCACCCCCTCTAGCTATGCCACTGGTGCAGAACATGTAATGAGGAAAAGTCATGTTCTGCTTTCAGTTTTACAGTTCAAGAAAACACACTGCCCAGATATGCAGCAACTGTTACCCTGCACATGCCCGATGTTGTCTGATCTTGGAAGCTAAGCAGGGTCAGGCCTGGTTAGTACTTGGATGGGAGACCGCCTGGGAATACTGGGTGCTGTAGGCTTAGACCATGAGCTCGGAAGCTAAGCAGGGTCAGGCCTGGTTAGTACTTGGATGGGAGACCGCCTGGGAATACTGGGTGCTGTAGGCTTAGACCATGAGCTCGGAAGCTAAGCAGGGTCAGGCCTGGTTAGTACTTGGATGGGAGACCGCCTGGGAATACTGGGTGCTGTAGGCTTATTCCATAGTCTTTTGAGACTGAAGGTTGCCAACCAGAGGTTTCACAGGAACTGGACACTGTACAGATAAAGGACTTTTGTCTATGATACTGGAATACATTTTAGACCAGGGGTGCCCAAACCCCGGCCCTGGGGCCACTTGCGGCCCTCGAGGCCTCTCAATGCGGCCCTCAGGGAGCTCTCAGTCTCCAATGAGCCTCTGGCCCTCTGGAGATTTGTTGGAGCCAGCACTGGCCCAACGCAACTGCTCTCAGCATGAGGGCGACTGTTTGACCTCTTGCGTGAGCTGTGGGATGAGGGCTCCCTCCACTGCTTGCTGTTTCACATCTGTGATGCAGTAGCGGCAGCAAAGGAAAGGCAAGGCCTTTTATAGGCCTTCGTGCAAGACCTTCATTCATTCATTCATATAAGTTCATCTTTAATATAATCATTTATGTAAATGTATGTGAATTTATTCGAATTTGAAATGTAAATTAATTCTTTTTTTTCCTCGGCCCCCGGCACAGTGTCAGAGAGACGATGTGGCCCTCCTGCCAAAAACTTTGGACACCCCTGTTTTAGACCCAGAAATATTGTTGAAACAGGATAAAAAGAAAAAGGGAGACAAACTAAAGTCTTGTAATTTAACTTTCTCTTACTAGAACATTTTTCATGATCAAGTGTGTTACAACACAATTGCATGTCTACAGGCATCCCCCCAGAACCATGGATTCCATATTTGCAGTTTCAATTATTCATGGATCAAATGACTTATCTGCCCATGATTGTAGCCCTCCTGTCACTGTTTCCTGTGTCTTGCTGATTCTTTGCTGTCTGCAGATGCTAACAGGAAGCAGGAAGTGCTCACAGGAAACAAGTTGGAGAGCCGGAAATAATGTGATGCTGGGTTTAATTGACCTGAGTAGCAAGTCTCCCTTGTCCAGTTCAAAGCAACAACATCAACAGCTTCTTGAGGTTTTGACATGCAGAAGTTAGAAAGCATTGGAGATGGAATTCCCAGTTTACTTGAGTCGATCTTGAAGGTTAAATGTCCTATTTATTACAAGTTGCGCTGGTATGTTGGTCTTTGCTGCGAGCAGTTCGGAGGACCTGCAGGTTGCGCTCACTGGGACAGGCCTTGTATGCTGCTTGAGCTCTCCTCTTTTCCTCAATGACTGGTGTCAACTCCTCAGAGTGGGCTTCAAACCAGTCTGCCGCCTTGTTGGTCTTCTTGCCGAATATGGACAAGGCGGTGTTGTAAACGGTATTCTTGAAATGTTCCCATCTGTTGGATGCGTTTGCGTCGGCCGGGCCTGGAAGAGATTCCTCAAGCGCTTGTGCAAATTCCTCCACTTTTCTCTGATCCCGGGTCTTGCTGGTATCAATGCGAGGTCTTCCTTCCTTTTTCGTGTGATACAGTCGCTTTGTTTGCAGTTTCACTCTACTGCACACCAGGGAGTGGTCAGTGTCGCAGGCAGCACCATGATAACTGCGTGTGATCTTGATGCTGGGAAGGCTGGAGCATCTGGTGAGGATCAGGTCGAGCTGGTGCCAGTGCTTTGATCTTAGATGTCTCCAAGAGACTCTATGTTGGGGCTTTGTGTTGAAGAACGTGTTGCTGACACAGAGACCGTGATGACAGCAAAACTCTAGCAGGCGTTGGCCATTTTCGTTCATCATCCCAGTCCTCCCAGTCCTCCCATCCTCCCAGTCCAACAGACTGCCAGGAGATGTGCTAATGACTACTGGCTCCAGCTCTGTTCCGAGATACAGATAGCAGCTGACGAAGGCAACATCAAGGGGATGTATGATGGTATCAAGCAGGCCCTAGGTCCAACACAGAGGAAAATTGCCCCTCTGAAGTCTTCCACAGGCGAGGTCACCCAGGATCGGGCGCAGCAGATGGAACGCTGGGTGCAGCACTACTCTGAGCTATATTCCAGAGAAAATGTAGTACCAGAAGAAGTGCTGAACAACATCGAGTGCCTGCCTGTGCTGGAGGAGCTTGACAGTGAACCAACCCTAGAAGAACTTCACGTGGCCCTGGACTCCCTTGCCTTTGGCAAGGCACCTGGAAAAGACAGCATCCCTGCTGAAGTCCTAAAGTGCTGCAAAGAGATCATCGTCACTGAGCTGCATGAAATCCTCTGTCTCTGCTGGAGAGAAGGTGGAGTACCTCAAGACATGAGGGATGCAAACATCATCACGCTGTACAAGAACAAAGGTGACAGGGGTGACTGCAACAACTACAGCGGCATCTCCTTAGCGTTGTAGGAAAGCTGTTTGCCCGAGTTGCACTAAAGAGGCTCCAGGTACTTGCAGAGAGCGTCTATCCAGAATCACAGTGTGGATTCCGAGCCAACAGGTCCACCACTGATATGGTATTCTCCCTTAGACAACTGCAGGAGAAATGCAGGGAACAACGACAGCCACTCTTTATAGCCTTCATAGATCTCACAAAGGCTTTCGACCTGGTCAGCAGAGACGGCCTCTTCAAGATTCTCCCCAAGATCGGATGTCCACCCAGGCTCCTCAGCATCATCAGATCTTTCCACAAGGACATGAAGGGCACTGTTGTCTTTGATGGCTCCACATCAGACCCTTTTGACATCCGAAGCGGAGTGAAGCAGGGCTGTGTTCTTGCACCAACCTTGTTTGGGATTTTCTTCACTGTCCTGCTGAAGCAGGCCTTTGGAACTGCAACAGAAGGCATCTATCTCCGGACCAGATCAGACGGAAAGCTCTTCAACCTCTCCAGACTGAGAGCAAAATCCAAAGTCCAGCTGAAATGTCTGCGTGACTTCCTCTTTACCGACGATGCAGCTATCACTACCCACTCTGCCAAAGATCTCCAGCAGCTCATGGATCGTTTTAGCAAGGCCTGCCAAGATTTTGGACTGACGATCAGCCTGAAGAAAACACAGGTCATGGTTCAGGATGTGGACTCACCTCCCTGCATTACAAACTCTGCGCATGAACTGGAGGTTGTCCATGACTTTGTGTACCTTGGCTCAACGATCTCCGACACTCTTTCTCTCGATACCGAGCTAAACAAGTGCATCGGTAAAGCAGCTGCCACGTTTTCCAGACTCACAAAGAGAGTCTGGTCCAACAAGAAGCTGACGGAACATACCAAGATCCAGGTCTACAGAGCTTGTGTCCCGAGTACACTTCTGTACTGCAGCGAGTCATGGATTCTTCGCTCACAACAGGAGAGGAAACTGAGCGCTTTCCACATGCGCTGCCTCCGACGCATCCTCGGCATCACCTGGCAGGACAAAGTTCCAAACAACACAGTCCTGGAACGTGCTGGAATCCCTAGCATGTATTCACTGCTGAAACAGAGACGCCTGCATTGGCTTGGTCATGTCGTGAGAATGGATGATGGCCGGATCCCAAAGGATCTCCTCTATGGAGAACTCATGCAAGGAAAGCGCCCTACAGGTAGACCACAGCTGCGATACAAGGACATCTGCAAGAGGGATCTGAAGACCTTAGGGATGGACCTCAACAAGTGGGAAACCCTGGCCTCTGAGCGGCCTGCTTGGAGGCAGGCTGTGCAGCATGGCCTTTCCCAGTTTGAAGAGACACTTTGCCAACAGTCTGAGGCTAAGAGGCAAAGAAGGAAGGCCCATAGCCAGGGAGACAGACCAGGGACAGACTGCACTTGCTCCCGGTGTGGAAGGGATTGTCACTCCCGGATTGGCCTTTTCAGCCACACTAGACGCTGCGCCAGAATCACCTTTCAGAGCGCGATACCAGAGTCTTTCGAGACTGAAGGTTGCCAATACAATGCGTTGGTATGTCTCTTGGCTTTCATTTAGAAGAATAAGAGTGCTGCACCCAAGTTTGGTCAGTGTTTGCTCTGGTCATCTGGGAGATGAGCAAGGATCTGACATGTTTTTTCAAATGAAATGTTTCATCATGGGGATCTGCTTGGCGTTTGGCATGTTACAAAGATATCTGCCAACTGACAGCTTCTTGCAAGCTAAAGAGGTTGCGAGCTGTCATTTTTGAAGACATGCGTTTGCTTCCTCGAATGCTACAGCCTTCACACCTGCCAGAAAATGCCAGCGTATTTGTGCCAAGAATAAAAATGTGGGCATATGTCTCATTCCCCAAATAATAAAAAAATGCAGCATTTATATTTCTGTATTGTCTCCCTACTAGAGCCAGACATGTTCCCCTTGCACATCAGAGCTGGTGGGAACAGAGGAACGTTGCTCAATCAGACCAAGAGTCCAGCTAGTTAGGGCTGGCTCAACCTTGAGGCTGACTGAGATGGCCGCCTCAGGCTGATTGAGGGAGCCCACCCACCTCTGTGCCCACTTGCTTCCGTAACTCTTCCTTCTCCCACTCCCTGAATTGGAAAAGGAAGAGGGAGGGCAGGGCAGAAAAAGAGGTGAGAGGAGCATGTGGGCTATGGCATCTCTGAGACTCTATCCTAGCCTATCCCACTCTTCTCCTGCACACTTCCTCTTGCACTCCACCTTTTCCAGTCCAGGGAGTAGGAGAATCAGAGGCTGGCACAGCAACAGATAAGGGGGCAGGATTGGACATGCCACCTCAGATGTCAGAAGGTCACAAGCCGGCCCTGCAGCTAGCCTGGCATCTGGGCAGTTGTTCACAGTGGTCAGGCAGGTGTTTTGGGAAGACTCCAGGCCAATTTTGAGAGGCAAAAGATTTTCTCCTACTAGTTGGTATTTGGAAACGTACTGCCTCGGGACATGGACATCTCATTTAGTTATTGTGGTTAATAGCTGTGGATCAGTAGCATAGATATAGGGGGGCAGAACAGTAAGTATTGCCGGTGGAAGTAACTATTGCGTTCTGGAAGTTTCGGTGGTGATGTGATTTCATCACATCACCAAAACTTGTGGGTTACCAAGCTCTGCATTTAAGGTGGGTTGTGGGGTTAAAAAGTTTGAGAACCACTGATCGAGACAGTTCTAGCACACTTGCACCCCCACAACTCTGTCACCCTCTGAGATCTTCAAAAGCTAGTGCCATTCAAAGTAGACAGCTCTGGGTAATGTGGGTTTTTTTCTGCTTCAGAAAGTTCTTAGAGTTTATGTCTGACACTCAGTGAGGAACAAGAAGCTCCTTGAATACTTATTTCCAAGAACTGTGATTGCTCAACAAGAGACAAAACTGCTGTTAGTTCTACCTGGTTCTATGTGCTTCTCAGCAAGATGCACGTTAACCTAAGGTGGCATTCCTTGAAAGCTTGACATGAACGAGGGCCCGATGAACTGAAGACCCAGAGCCAGTTTGTGCTGAGCCAGCACCAGCTGGAGGCCCCTTGCACTCTGTCTGAGGCAAGGGCTACGCTCCGAGCAGTGGAGAGGTGAGTCAGTGCAGGGGGGAGGCATTTCAGGGTGGGGGGAAGGCAGAGCTGGGAGAGGGAGGGGGTAGGACTATCCAGAGCCTCATGTTGTGCCTCCTGCCCCAACATGAGGCCTCTCTACTCTTAAGTAGCCGCATTGTGGGGTTTGGGCCTTCCCTGGGGAAGGGGATGACTGTCTCCTTCCCCTGAGGAGCTACCAGTGGCTGCCCAAAGCCTTTAGGATGCAGCAGTTGCCATTTTGACATTGTTGCTCCTCGAGTCGCACAGCTCAGAACTGGGCTGTGAGTCAACTCTAGATGGATTCATGCTCCATGTTTATTTCATCAAAAATTAGGATTATTAACAATTTAAGGGAAATATATGAGGATAAAATGTGTACACAAGTATGAAACCAACTACCTACATGAGCTTGAAGCCATTTCAGATTGAAACTCTAAAGGGTTCAAATTAGTAGTGTGGAAATAATAGGTTTTCCCAACCCAATAATGCATTTAAGCATTCCTAGGATGCCAGACCTCATGTCATTCAGTGTTTCAGGGTTTAAGCATACTACAGACTGTAGCTCTACTGTGCAACCATCTGATCAAAGGAGTGTCGGGAACAATCTCTGAAATTCCAGAGTGGCATTAAAGATGACATGCTGGAAAGGAGTTGCCCTCTGGCTGCTATAATGTCATTCCGAGTCATCTTTGCTGCGATCCGAATCTGTACTTTCCAAGAACATAGCTTCTGAAATTCTGTGCTCAACACATTAAGAGTGGAAGGAAGCAAACAGCAGGAATGAGAGCACTTATGATAGATTTTTCCCCCGGAAACCAACTGAGTTTAATTGCAACATGCAATTCCATTTTTGCAGAAATATTAAACTTTGTCCAATTCCTTATCTTCATTGAACATCTTAGGAAGATCAATAAGGATTTATGTAAAGATGGTGGTTCAAATTGCAATTAAATTCATCTGATTTCCATTGGAAGATAATTTGAGCAATTAGAGAGCAAAGGATCAGTACCAAATAGGATCAGATCTGAACCAGGTATACCTGTGGGTCAACTTCTTGCTCAGCCATGAAACTCACTGGGTGAGTCAATTGGCTGAATGAAATCAGTAGATCAGACCACCATGGATGTACAGACAGGATGTGAATGTTCTTTGCTATACTTTATAAACTACTAGGTGAATGTTTCCCAAACTGTGCATGGGGACCTGATTTTTTGTGGGTCGTGAAACTGACAAGCTGATAGCTGACAAGGAAAATGTATTGAGCCCCATGAATCACTACCAACAGTTCAGACTCCATCAGTGTACATGTGAAGTACAAGTAGGGATTTTTTGCTCCAGTGTGCATCACTTTACACATAGAGCACAATCCTAATTTTCTAGCACCGAGGTATGGGAACAAACATTCCCTTACCTTGAGGAGGCCTCTGTGACTGCCACCTAACTGCAGGATGCAGCACACGCCCCATTGGCACAGCTGTGTCAGTGCTGGAAAATTGGTTAGGATTTGGGCCTGGGTGACTTGAATTGCATTTGCCATTGGGTTGCCTGTCTACCTAGTTTGGAGAGATCCTTTTGGAGTCCTTCACAACCTGCATTAGTTATTACTAATTTTTTTTACTTCTTGAGTGTTTGGGTGTCTTCCTCAAGACAGAAGACTGAAATGGCCACCTCTCTGCGTACTTCTAACTCCAGATCATCTATGAACAAGTTGAAAAGCACTGGTCTCAAGGCACATCCTGGAAAACCCCACTTCTTTATCTAGTCCCACACTCTTCTTCCTGTTCTTTAACCATTTACCAATCCATACAAGGATCTGTTCTGTTCTATGACTGCTAAGTCCCCCTTCAGGCTTGTTGAAAGCAAAACCAAATTTGATTACCATTTGTAGCAGTGGCTACCAGTTTGTTTCTGAGAACAATTCAGAGTGCTGGTTTGGACCTAAAAATCCCTGATTGAGCCTGAAGCAGGTTATCTTAGCGACCGTCTACTCTCATCCAAACCTTCCACTCACATGGGATTGGACAAACGACCTCCTCCAATATGATTAGATGAAACAGGAAGGGGACCTGGAGGAGGGAGTATCTTCAGTGAGGGGTATCTGGTGATTCTAGTTGAACTAGATGAGCTAGCTAGCTCTTAACAAATGGTTGCAAAACATTTCCTGCCTGTACATATGTGAACAGTTAACTTTTCAACAGTAAGAAGAGCTTCAGATATGGATTTCGCCCACCCCCACCCCCCAATTTGAAGAACTGAGAAGGTGTATCGGGATAGAGAATGGACACACATGCATATCCCTAAGGTGTAGTAGGTAGGGGTCTGGCTTGAAGTTTATTGTCTGAACTGGCCCTCTCATTGACTTTCTCTGGACTTCTTAAAAATTGTTTGATTTTATTGGAAGTTCTATTTTTAAAATCTGAGGTCAAGCTACTTTGGAAGCCTTTGCTAGGCAGGTAAATAAGGTAACATTTTATAAAAGTATAAATAAAGAAAAGGTGAGAATTTCTGGCACCATTTTTTTAGAGCATAAGAAGTCCGACGGGATCAGGCCAAAGGTTCATTTAGTCCAGCTTCTTGTGTTTCACAGCGGCCCACCAGATGCCTCAGGGAGCACACAAGACAACAAGAGACCAGCATCCTGGTGCCACTCCCTTGTGACTGGCATTCAGAGACAGCCTACTTCTAGGACCAGGAAGTTACATACACCCCTCATGGCTTGTAGCCTTTGATTTACTTTTCTTCCAGAAATCTGTCCGATCTGTTTTCAAAAGCACCTCGGCCGGATGCCATCACCACATCCTGTGGCAAGGAGTTCCACAAATTAATTAAATGCTAGATAAAGAAATATTTTATTTTGTCTGTTCTAACTCTCCTGACACTCAATTTTAGTGGATGGCCGCTTTTGACAATGGCCATTATTGCAAAGTATACAGCTTCTGTTTTCTGTCTAACCTTCTGTGCGTCAGACATTCATCTCTACCCCATGTCTCTTTTTGTGAGCTTGTCCTCTCTCCTTCGGGGGGGGGGTCTCCTTCAGGGGGATGTCCTAAAGGAGAGATGGAGTAATGTTCATATACCTTCATAGGTGCATTTGTGGTCCCCCCAGTGTGCTTGCCACTACAAAAAAGGAACATGTGCAAATCACATGTTCAGGAAAGCAGCCATAGGGTGACTTTGCACTGGAAAATGTTTTTGTCCAACATTCTTTTGTCCAACATGAAAGCATGTTGATAACAGCAGCTCTTGGTTCCCCACTTTACATTTGTGAAACTCCCCTGTCCGTGACAAAATTTGATTTTTGCATATGTGCGGGTGGGTGGTGCATCACAAACATTTGCAAAGAGCTGACTGCAAGTTCAACAAGACCCTTTACCCAGTGTGTAATTAGTTTGTGGAACTCTTTGCCACAGGAAGTAGTGATGGCATCTTGCCTGGATGCCTTTAAGAGGGGATTGGACAAATTTCTGGAGTTCATTATGGGTTACAAGTCATAGTAGGTATGTGCAAGGTCTTGGTTTTAGAAGCAAGTTGCCTCTGATTGCCAGAGGCAGGGGTGGACACCAGGCCACAGGTTGTGTCTGTTGTCTTGTCAGGCATTTAGTGGGCCACTGTGAGATACAGGAAGCTGGACTAGATGAGCCCTTGGCCTGCTCCAGTGGGGCTGTTCTTATGTTCTTAGAGTTATCCTTATTCCTGCACATCACAGTATTTTCACATGGGAAGGGCTGGATTGCTCTTATTTCTGCTACTCACCCAGAAAATAAATGGGACTCCCCTTGTTTCTCATGCCACAGTTTCCTACACATCAACTACTTCTGAAATAATGTTGTGGCAACTTTCCTGTTCTTTCCTGTTCTTTCCTTTCCTGCTCTTGTCCTGCCTTCCTGTGGCTACGTAAAGCTCTTTTTTTTTTCTTTTTTTTTACTTGCATCACAAATGATCCTGCACAGTCTACAATGGGGCCGTCATTCCTCAAGGCACATTCTTTTGTCCAACCCCTTAAATGTAATTTCATCTGTATGTCGATCTCAAGTTCAAGATCAAATCTCAACATGGTTTCTATGATTCTATGATCTATGATCATGGGATGATTCCCATGATTCCCATGTGCTGCATGATTCCCATGTGCATGATTCCCATGCACAGCATGATTCTATGCTTGGGATCATTAGGAAAGGTATTGAGAACAAAACGGCTATTATAATGCCATTGTACAAATCGATGGTAAGGCCACACCTGGAGTATTGTGTCCAGTTCTGGGCGCCGCATCTCAAAAAAGACATAGTGGAAATGGAAAAGATGCAAAAGAGAGCGACTAAGATGATTACGGGGCTGGGGCATCTTCCTTATGAGGAAAGGCTATGGCGTTTGGGCCTCTTCAGCCTAGGGACATGATTGAGACATACAAAATTATGCAGGGGATGGACAGAGTGATAGAGAGATGCTCTTTACCCTCTCGCATAACACCAGAACCAGGGGACATCCACTAAAATTGAGTGTTGGGAGAGTTAGAACAGACAGAAGAAAATATTTCTTTACTCAGCGTGTGGTTGGTCTGTGGAACTCTTTGCCACAGGATGTGGTGATGGCAACTAGCCTGGACACCTTTAAAAGGGGATTGGACAAGTTTCTGGAGGAAAAATCCATTACGGGGTACAAGCCATGATGTGTATGCACAACCTCCTGATTTTAGAAATGGGTTATGTCAGAATGCCAGATGCAAGGGAGGGCACCAGGATGAGGTCTCTTGTTATCTGGTGTGCTCTCTGGGGCATTTGGTGGGCTGCTGTGAGATACAGGAAGCTGGACTAGATGGGCCTATGGCCTGATCCAGTGGGGCTGTTCTTATGTTCTTATGGTTGGCCATCGATTTCCTAGTGCTAACCCTGAGCACGTTGTTGACTCTTGAAGAAGATCAGAGAGTCATGGTACTTAGTTCATTTCTGACTCCCGTCTGTCCAGGCCAGCTTATTCTGACTTTGACTTTCTTTGGCTCTCATGATGGCATTAACCTTTTACTGCCACTTGCTGGACCCAGACCTTACTACAACCAGTAAAGCTGCACATAAGCAGCTTTCATGAAATGTACTTCTCTTTGTTTTCTGGAAGACTTATGAATTCAGGGATCAGTATCAGATAGCATCTGTTAAGGCTGCAGAGTCTAGCTTTTTATTTTTATTTTTAAAGAATAAGAACATTGCTAGATCCCTTTGGAACAGTCCATTTTGACTAGCGTTCTTTTTCCAGTGGTGGGTAACCAGATGCTTCTGAAAGGCTCTCAAGCAAAGTATGAAGGCAATGGCCTTCCCCAGTTTGTCTCCAGCACCAGCTATTCAGAAGTTTGTTGTCACACCAATGGTGCACCAACACCAGTGCAACAAGGGCCAAATGCCCAGCCAAAGCAACGCTAGCAGAGCCCTTCCCAGTAAGACCCCCAGTGCCATGGAAACACCAACACAGCATGCTATCCATGAAGTGTGCTATCCTTGTTCGCTCTCCTTGTGCGTGATTCATTTATACTTTTCTTTCTTCGTGTGTTGCCATTTTGGGCAGGGGAGCAAAATGGAATGTTCCCAGAAGGCGAATGCCTCCATTTTGTTCCCACTGCCAGGAATGGCTCAGAAGGGGAGGGGGGAATGGCTCAGAAGGGGAGAATGCCACAGCGAGGCTCCCTGCAAAACTTAAGTGCTTTTCACCCCCTCTAGTCACTGCCACTGCCTGCCACTTGGATAAACAGGACGCTCTTTCAGAATTTGTGTTAAAATTTGACTTTTCTGTTCCACTTTTGGAAGATGCTGGTGATTGGTTGTCGTTCAATGCTAATTGCTGGGAGTTTTTAGCTGTGAATTAAATCTTGACTTTAGTTTCCTTTCCAGTGTCCCAATTGTATTACTGTGTTTTTATGATCTGCTTTCTTTCTCCTTTGGATTGTTAGACAAGGTGGATCCCCTTTGGCAAGAAAGCTGGCATATAAATGTTTTGGTAAAATGAGAAACTGAGAGGTGGTTCTAGACAGGGACTGGGAGTGTGGCCAGTAGGCAATCTGGGGCTGGTGTGGAGAGCTGGACTGGTTAGGCACAGACAGAATTGGGCCACAGCTCAAGATTAAGAACATAAGAGAAACCCTGCTGCATCAGGCCAGGGTCCATCAAAGTCCAGCTTCAGTATCTCACAGTGACCCACCACAGGCCTCAGGGAGCACACAGGACCACAAGATACCTGCATCTTGTCACCATTTCCTTGCATCCGGCTTTTGAGGTGCCTACTTCTAAAACCAGGGGGTTGCACATACCCATCACAGCCTGTGACTTCAGACTTTCCTTCTAGAAATCTGTCCAATTCCCTTTTAAAGGCAGCCGGGCCAGGCGCCATCCCCACATCCTGTGGCGAGGAGTTCCACTGACCAACGGCACAGATTCTTTCTGCAAGGAAAGTGCTTGGGGCAAAAAGAGGTGGTGCAAAATGAACCTCTCTGTGCTCATAGGTGGGAAGGGGAGTTGTGTCGAGAGCGGTGGCATAGCTAGAGGGGGTGCAAAGCACTAAGTTTTGCAGGGAGCCTCACTGCAGTCTGTAAGGGGCCCTTCCCCCTCCCCTTTGGAGCCATTTCAGGTGGGCGGAGGTGTTCACCTCTTCACTGGGTCTTCTGGCATTCGCCTCCGTTTTGCTGCCCCACACCTGGAATGACTCCCAAGGGGAGGGGGAAGGGCCCCTTGCATGCTGCAGTGAGGCTCCCTGCAAAACTTAGTGCTTTGCACCCCCTCTAGCTATGCCGCTGGGCAGATCAGCCCTGAGATCTCGCTCCTATTGCTGCTCTGCCCCCCTTTCCAGACCGTGCCCCCCACCCCCTCGCCTCCCACCCGTCCCCAGCCCCTTTTCGCCCCCTGCCTGCAAGCGCCCGTTCCACCGGCAGGAGAGGGCAGGCGCTTCCCGGCCGCTGCTGCTCATGCGCGCTTCTCTCAAGCATGCTCATTCCCCAGCAAGGAGGCGAAGCTGATGGGAAGCCGAACTGCCCGGGAGCAGCAGGATCGACGCTCTCGCCGCGGCGGAGGCAGCAGGACAGCACCATGTGGCGGGCAGCGGGCGGCCTCCCGGTCCTGTGCCTCTGGCTTCACCTCCAGGCTGCAGGTCAGCGGGCATTGGCCAGCGCCTGGGTCGCCGCGAGGGCTGCGAGGTGGGTGGCTGGGTGGGAGTCTCTCTGTGCCCCCCCCCCCCGCGACCGAGGAAGAGACCGGCTCGGGCTGCCTGGGGGCGAGGATCGCCCGCTGGACCCGAGCAGGAAGGGCAGCTGCGGTGGGGCGAGGGTCAGCCCGCTTCTGTGGCTTGGCTGCCGGACCGCTGCTCTTGGTTTCAGCACCGGGGACAGCGACCGCCTTCCAGGCTTCAGCACCGGGGACAGCGACCGCCTGCCTGGTGATGGGGGGACTCTTTGCTGGTGGACATCGCCCAGCTTAGCACTGGGCAGGCGTGATGGAAGCTGCATTTCGCGGTGTGTGTGTGTGTGTGTGTGTGTGTGTGTGCTGGGCTGTGGAGATCGCCTTTTCGAAAGGTGGCATCCAGCCGCCCCTCTGGTGCAGCAGCCTTGGAACTGGGATCGTCAATCCCCTCGCTGCTTACCTAGCAAAACCTTCGCAGCTCTCAGAAAACGGGGAAATGGAGCATCGCATCCCTCCATCTCCCCTCCCCCCCTCCAGCTTTTCAGTTCAGCCAGCTCTGGTTTGCTGGTCTTCCTGCGCTCGCAGGGAACCAGGACCCCACCAGAGTCCGTCTTCTCCTTCCGCTGAGGAATCTCCTTTCAATTCATTTGCTAGAACGGTCATCAAGTGCGTTTCGTAGTTAAGAGAGCTTGTTTTATTTTTCTCACGTTTTGAGACTGCCTTTCTTCCGATGTGCTCAGAGTAGTGCACATGGTTGGTTCCTCTCTCCTTTTGTCTTCACAACAACCCTGCGAGGTAGGCGAGGCTGAGAGAGAGAGTGACTGGCCCAAGGTCACCTAGGAAGCTTCATGGCTGAACCGGGGATTTGAACCTGGCTCTTCCAGGTCTAAGTCCAACTCCCAAACCACTACACAATCCTGGCTGTGGTTTTAGGAAAGGATGCTGTTGATTCTTCAGTGGCGATAGATGTGGTCTCTTGAGAGGGACTTGCCTAGATTTTGAGTTTCTCTCCCAGTTTGCCCTCGAGATCATGGATGGCTGCAATTTGGTAGTGGGATGGACAGATGATTAAACACAAGCCTTGCTTGTTAAGGAAATGCTGGCTGTTGGAGATTCTGTAAGATTTCGCCCATCACAGGCTCACATGGGTTTGGAATGGGGGCTTCCTCACCCATCCCACCTGTGCATAACTTCATTGCACATTTCCTTGGTACATATTGCCCAGATGCTTAAGGGTGCAATCTTATGCCCACTTTCATGGGAGTTAAGCCCCGCTGTATACAATGGAATTTACTACTGAGTAGACCTGCATAGGATCATTCTCTCTGCGCTTTTATAGTGTTCCATGCCATACAGTTATCTCTGGCATGGAACCCCTTCCCAACCCTGCCAGCCCTTTTCAACACCTTAGTATCTTGTACAATGCCGTTATACAAATCTATGGTAAGGCCACACCTGGAGTATTGTGTCCAGTTCTGGTCGCCACATCTCAAAAAGGACATAATGGAAATGGAAAAGGTGCAAAAAAGAGTGACTAAGATGATTACTGGGCTGGGGCACCTTCCTTATGAGGAAAGGCTATGGCGTTTGGGCCTCTTCAGCCTAGAAAAGAGACGCCTGAGGGGGGACATGATTGAGACACACAAAATTATGCAGGGGATGGACAGAGTGGATAGAGAGATGTTCTTTACACTCTCACATAACACCAGAACCAGGGGACATCCACTAAAATTGAGTGTTGGGCGGGTTAGGACAGACAAAAGAAAATATTTCTTTACTCAGCGTGTGGTTGGTCTGTGGAACTCCTTGCCACATGATGCGGTAACAGCATCTGGCCTGGATGCCTTTAAAAGGGGATTGGACAAGTTTCTGGAGGAAAAATCCATTACAGGTTACAAGCCATGATGTGTATGTGCAACCTCCTGATTTTAGAAATGGGCTATGTCAGAATGCCAGATGCAGGGGAGGGCACCAGGATGAGGTCTCTTGTTATCTGGTGTGCTCCCTGGGACATTTGGTGAGCTGCTGTGAGATACAGGAAGCTGGACTAGATGGGCCTATAGCCTGATCCAGTGGGGCTGTTCTTATGTTCTTATCTTAATTGCATGAATTTGACATATTGAATAATGGACACTGTCAGCATGAACAGTTGTTGTTGTTGTTGTTGTTGTTGTTAACAGTATTTATATACCGCTTTCAACTGAAAGTTTACAAAGTGGTTTACAGAGAAAAATCAAATAACTAAATGGCTCCCTGTCCCAAAAGGGCTCACAATCTAAAAAGATGCCAAGGAATACCAGCAGACAGCCACTAGAACAGACAGTGCTGGGGTGAGGTGGGCCAGTTACTCTCCCCCTGCTAAAAAAAGGAGCACCCACTTGAAAAAGTGCCTCTTACCCAATTAGCAGGGGTTAAATGAAGGCAGTTGAAATGCCTCATGTTGAATGACAGCTCAGATCTGGGTTAAACATTCTTAAGGTCCTGAACCCAAATCACTCTGTGCGCCTGAATTCCTATGGGTTGTTTGCCTTTTAAATCCTTCAAAATTAATTGCATACCTTATATTATGATGTATTCAAAAGCTGTAAGATAATTACATATACAAATCTGTACAGTTAGCATATGACTAAGTTTATGTTATCACTGATCAATATAGTAATAGACCAGTGGGAAAAAAAAACCTAATAACTCATATTTCTTAGAAGCCATGGGGAAAAAAATAGATACTTAATGGGGAGATCTCGCAGTCACCCAGTGGGTCATGCAACAGGGACCAAATGTGTGCATCTGTAGGTTGGGCAAAATTGGTTAAAAATGCAATCCTTACCTGGGAACAAACTTCACTTGACCTACTGGGACTTAACTTCTTCATAAACATGTATAAAATTATACTGTATGTTGAGAGCCTGTATGATGTTGTAGTTAGTGTGGTGGACCAGGAGGGTGAAGAAGCAGATTCCAATCCCTGCTCACTCACAGTCTTGGTGTGCAGATCACTGTAGTCCAAAGAGTGCTTTTTGCTGATTGTAAAAGTCATGATGGACTATAAGGGAGAAGGTGGTTTCATGGTATGCAAGGCAAAATCTAGTTAGGGCTTGATAGATCAAAGACAAATGGCCCAAACTTGAGGGGGCTGAGTGGCAGTGGAACATGTGTTCCATTGGTGCTGACTGCCATAAAGCAGCCAGTGCCAGCTGTAAAAGGCTGTCCAGAAGTAAGCAAACTCGTGCACTGCTGGAACGCCAGTGGGAAAGCTGAAGCCTTCCTGTGTGCTCTGGAAGGTTTTTCCAGCTGATGGAGGCAAGGGGAAGGGGAGGCTGTACAGGTGGGAGAATGGGGTTAAAATGGGGAAGGGGGATGGGCAGATTAAGTCCAGGAAGTGGGTGGGTTTGGTGGCAGTTGCAGCCTCCAAATCCTTTCCTGGACCCAATCCCACAGCGTAGGTCCACCTGGACAGGCACCAGCAATTTTGCTATCACAGGTCTGAGTAGACCCTCCATGTTGCGGAGGCTTTCACCTAGATGAGTGATGGTTCACTTACCCGGAGGAGACCTCCAGAACTGCCCCCCCCTGCAGGTTGCCATAGTAGCCATTTTGGCACCACTGCATCAGTGGTGGGGGGGGAGGAGAATAGGATTTGGCTGAAAAATATATAACCATATGTTATCAAGTCAATTCTGCCATCTAATTATACTGAATAGTGATGAATAAATAAAAGCAAAAAATATGTGCAACAATACATAAGGTGGCTTTATATAAGGTGAGATTTAATGCTCCTCTGTAAGAATAGAAAGGACCTCTGTATATAGAAAACTAGTGTGTCTGGGAAAAGTCTGGGCTAGAATCCCTTTTGCTCACATCTACTTTTAGTGAGATAACTTTTATGTATGGAGTAATGTACATTCATGAAAGGGCCCCCCCCCCCCATAGTTTGGTGGTACAGGCGAAATGCAAGTTTACCAATTCAGTGAGAACAAGGCACAAAATCCAAATGCACACTTACTTTGGATGAGTGTCCTATATTGTGTCTTACAATTACAATTGTGTATGTATTTTTTTTTTTTTAATCTCTCTCATTCAACACAAAAAGAATGAGTCTTCTGGCCAATAGCATTGTGAGATTAATGTAATTATGGTCTACAATTGTAAACTGTAGATTGAAGTTACCTGTGCTAACCCCATCTGTAGCCTGAGAAAGCACTGCACATAGTGTGGCTACGGATCTTGAAGGATACCCTCTCTGTGAACTGGAATTGAGACAACTTGGCTTTCCAGTATGGCATCCATCCAGACTTCATGGCCCAACAGAGACTTTTCAATGCCGTGTCACCACATGCACATCCAACATACTGCTAATGTGCTGTCACATTAATTGTTTTCAGAGGTTTGTAGCCTGTGACTAGATGCTGTTTACCAGAACAAAGTTCTGTTTTTTGTTGTATGGGAGAGATTCACAGATCATTACATGCCACATTTAGCACAGGAAGAAATATCAGGAAGTTCATCAACAGATTTTAGATACAAACCTTACAGTCTAATCCTGTTGAGGGCAGTGGCATCTCAAAGGGGGTGCAGGGGGTACGGGCCACACCGGGTGACATGCAAGAGGGGGAGTGACACTGCTATTGACCAAAAATTTTAAAATCTTGGTATTTTAGAATAATACTATCATGTTATATATCAATTGATGTGTACTTTCATGCAGAATACAATGAAACAAACTGTGCTGAAATATCTCTATTCTTTCAAAAGTTATAGCCTAAAAAAACCAGCAGGGCGGGGCAATCATACATCACAATGCCCACTGCCCAGGGCTTTGCTGTGCCCACAGCATGGGTGGAGCTCCATCATAGGGGTGACACACTGGCCTCCTCTACAGGGTGATGCAAACCCTAGTGACACCACTGGTTGAGGGCCCAGGGCACTGGCTCTTGAAATCTGCTGCCATAAGCCCCATTCTGGCTGCCCAAACACTGTACAAATGGGTGGAGGCTCAGCGCATGCACTAGTGGCTCTCTGATGCTCTATAGAGCAGGTAAGATGGAGGGGTGGTTCAGGGGAAGAATGGAACACAGATCAGGCTGAACCAGGGGTGGTTTGGGGAGGGAGAAGATCCCTGCAGCAGCAGTAAATGCCAGGATCCAACCCCTTTTCCTGGCCTAACAGGCCCCCTGAGCTCCATGGACTTACACCAACTAAGTGGCTGTTATAGGTCCAAAGAGACCCACTGGCAACTAGGCTACCTATGGAGAGGTAAATTAAAAAATTTTTTTGCTTAGCTCTCCTTGGGCCATGTGGTCACCCACACCCTCATCAAAGCATGTGGTGCACACTTCACTGATAGCACTGCATGATATGGGCTGGTGAGAGATAGGACTGGGCTGTCCAGCTGTGATCCTGCATGCACTTATCAGATCTCCTGGGTGAGGAGGGTGGCCTTTTTAAGTGACATTTATCGTACTGGCAATATCTAAGACAAATTGGAAATAAAGCTCCGTTAATAGATTACGTGCCATGCCAAAACCTCAGCTTTTGAAGCACATTTAAAGGCACTGAAATCAATGGGCGTAAAACAGCTAACTCTGGATTGCAGCCAGGGAATATCATCCATTGCGGGTATTCAGTGGTATAGCTAAAGGGGGTGCAAAGCACTATGTTTTGCAGGGAGCCTCACCGCAGCGTGCAAGAGGCTCCTCCCCTTCAGAGTCATTCCAGGTGGTGGGAGCAAAATGGATACATTTGCAAAATGCATTCAATTTTTTTTTCTCATGCCTTTTGAAAGACATGCTGGTGATGCTGTCCATTGATGACCTTTGAAGTTTAAACGCAGGAGGAGGAAAAACACATATGCTGTCCCCCAAATTCCATAATCCCAGAAGGATTGCTTTAAAACTAAGCAGAAAATAATGGCATGCATTGTCTGGAAAGAAGAGATTGTCACCATGGAGGGGGACAGCTCCATGTAATCCAAGTACTTTGAATGGCAATCTAATTCTCAATGTAGAAATATTTTACCAAGGAAAGGACACATGGCTTTATTATCTACTATGAAAGTACACTGCGCATATGAAAAAAATATATATATTCATTAAGAGCATAGTTGTTTTGATCTGCATCCTGTCATTAATTTACAGCCCAATCCTATCCTGCACTGGAACAAGCCGCCCGGCCGGCCTGCACTATATCCAGTACAAAGTTGGGGCTGGTTGCGGTGCAGCCAGAATTGATTTCCCTTACCCTAGGTGGGGCCAACTGACCAGCTTTGGACATGCCCAATCTTGTATGATCTTGGAAGCTAAGCAGGGTCAGGCCTGGTTAGTACTTGGATGGGAGACCGCCTGGGAATACCGGGTGCTGTAGGCTTATACCATGATCTCGGAAGCTAAGCAGGGTCAGGCCTGGTTAGTACTTGGATGGGAGACTGCCTAGGAATACCGGGTGCTGTAGGCTTGTACCATAGTCTTTCGAGACTGAAGGTTGCCAACCAGGTAATGTGACAGTGGTAAGAATGGAGCTACTTGGTTTTTAGGTGACGCAGATCCGAGCAGCCAGGCACTAGTCTGGGCCACCTGAGAGAGGGGTTAGGATCCGGCCTAAGTGTCAGATCTTGGCTCCACCCCCCCTGGGCCCAGTCTGCCCATGGACCACCCACCTTCCCCCACCCCGGAATGTCCCCAGACCTCCCTTCCCTTACCCTCCTTGGACTCCTTCGCAGGCCGATGTAGGCTGGCACAAACTTACCTGGTGCTGGTGCACCAGAGGCTGAACTCAGGTGCGCATCTCTGTGCCACCCTGTCTCGTCCTGTGGTGGCTGGAACATTATTAGGACATATTAGTGCTAGGAGGATGGAGATCATTATTTTTTTTTTCCTTTATGAAAGCTCAGCAAACATATTGCAAAGTTATTCTTTGGTTTCAGAACATGTTAACTGGGGAAAAATGATCTTGACATAGTTATGCTCGTAGGACCCCCCCCCCCCCAGAAGAGGCTGAGCTATATGTGGTAATATAGGGGTTGAATAAGTTGGTGCTCACTTTGGAGAATGTGGTGAAGCGCTTGCATTATTTCTTCACTGTGTGCCTGGACATTAATTCTTTTTAAAAATAGCCATATTTCACGTTGCCTCCTCTATGCCAACGCTGGGAAGATTTCTGGCACCTTGAAATCTGGCTCGAGGCACATGTAAAGCAATCAGATGATCCGTACCTTATATACAATCCACACATGAGAGCATTTGCAATCCAATGGGCAGTGCTTTGAATTTACTGAATTCAAGTCCCACCTGTGCCAAAGATTCTGAGTGTAACATCAAGCAAGTCATTACCTGCAAAATGGGGAGCATAGCGATGGCCATCAGTGTCCTTTAGTAATTTCACCAATATAGTGTATTGACATGGGGCTAGACCGTATCACTGATAAGGGAGGAAAGTACTAGTTTTTGTCGGGGAGGGAGAGGCACAGTGTGTTTCAAGAGATTGAACTTTATTTATTTTTGGGGAAGAGGAGTGTGTTTCAGAGACTGAGCTTAAGGGGGAATGAAGAGTAAGTGTGTATTGACTCCCTAGGTTTGGACCTCATTGCATGTCACTGCTGGACAGGTCAGGAAAATTCCGTCTTTAAGATCAGCTCACAAGACAAGAGGGACACCATCTGTCTCAAGAGCAACAAGCAGAAATGGAACTTCTGTACAAAAATGAGTGTGTTCAGTACAGAAGTCAGGCCTCAAAAATACCCAGCTCCGTGTGCCTTTTTTTCATGTACACACTGCCGTCGATGCAAGTGGATCAGATTCAGAAAGACTTCCTTTGTGAAGTGAAATGACTTTCAATGAACTTGCAGAGAGAATACAAAAAAGATAACAACACTGTAAGGCCGTTTCTGAAAGGCCATTCTTTGCTTTATTGCTTTGGCAATTTCTGGAAAATATCCAAGCTCTGCACATCATTAATAAATCAATATTCTGAGTCAGTACAATGAATGCATTAGGGATCAATCCATCAACCCTTAATTCACATGGGTAGACCCACAGAAATCCAATTATCCCCAATATCAAATTTCCACTTTAGTCAAAGCTTGAACATGAAATGGCCTGTGCAGTTGTATAGTCAAAAGTGGAGATTTGGGCTAACCAGTGGCATAGCTAGAGGGGGTGCAAAGCACTAAGTTTTGCAGGAAGCCGAACCTCAGCATGCAAGCGACCCCTCTCCCCTTTGGAGCCATTCCAGGTGGTCAGAGCAAAACGGAGGTGAACACCTCCATTTTGCTCCCACTGCCTGGAATGGCTCCAAAGGGGAGGCGGAGGGGCTTTGGTGAGGATCCCTGCAAAACTTAGTGCTTAGTACCCCCTCTAGCTACGCCACTGGGGCTAACCAATTTTTTTTGTTCGAAATGCCCTCAGATACTGCTGTGTTTATGGATTTGTCTATTATTTATTGATTGGGTTTGTAGTCACAGTCGGTAATGTGTTTACTTGAAACTATATCTCTAGCAATATCTCATTCTATTATTTATATCTTAAAATGCTTCTCTCTTTTTTTTTTTAACTGTGTAAAACCAAGTAGCAACTTTGCTGGCAATCCAGCGGATTTTGATCCTAAAGGCTTGCGGTCATGTTGACTGTCATTCATACAAATGAACGAACGCTGAGGCTGCAATCTTATGCACGCTTACCTAGGAGTAAGCTCTATTGAACTCGGTGGGACTTACTTCTGAGTAGATAGGCACAGGATTGTGCTGTGTCACAAATGCTTTATATTTCCTGCCCCAATGAAGCTGGCAGCACAGTCCTGTGCACAACTGCCCTGTAGCAAGTCCAACTGTGTTCCATGGGGCTTACTCCCAGGAAAGTGAGCCTAGGGTTGGGTTGCTGCTTCAGCCTAGCAGGCACTCTCACTGTCATTTGAGATGCATTTGTTAAGCAGATGTTACAAATGCAAGGAATGCTGGCTCCAGATATTTTTAGTTTTGCTTGGCCACTTAGTATTATTTAATGCATCCTTTGAGTAGATACCTTCCATGCTTTCATATGTTTAATTGGGGATAGAGGCCTTGTTGAAGCTGTTCTTCTGAGCAGTTTTGAGGGCAGCTGCGGATATAATTTGAAGCTTTTGTTTGGTTCTGAAGAGGACCATGCCGGGCTGCCAAATCCTAAACTGCGCTGGCATAGCGGGGCATAAGTCTGAGCAAGCACAAGTCCTAGCAGCCCCACTTAAAGCCGGCAGGCCTGGGAGAGGGGTTAGGATATGGCAGAGATCTGCTCCACCATCATGGGGGTGGCGTGCTGTGCTTCCGCACTGGGTGACCCAAACCCTAGTGACGCCACTGGTGAGCTGGCCTGAGGAAGAGGGGTTAAGATCCAGGAGCAGGTCACTGTCACCATGATCCACCCCCTTCCCCTGTTTTGTGACAGCAGTCTGGAAGAGCACAATGGCCACCTGGCTTTCATGTTGCCATAAGGGGCCTTGCGCACCAGAAGGCCCACATAGGATTGGGCCGTAGGAGTATTTATATACGTCTTTTCAACAAGAGTAGTTCACAAAGTGGTTTACATAGCAAAGTAAATCAATAAATGGTTCCCTTTGGGGCTCACAGTCTCAAAAAGATGCAGAAGAGACACCAGCAACAGCCACTGGGTTGCAAAGGGACAGTGTTACTCCCTCAAGAAGAGGCCACTTTAAAAGGGGTCCCTTTGCCCAGTTAGCAGGGGTGTGCTTTTCTCACCTGCTTTGTGGGCTTCCAAGAGTCCGCTGACCATTGGGAGAAATGGACTGCTGGACTAGACAGGGTTTTGGTTTGATCTAGTGCAGCTTTTTATGGGTTGTTGGCAACCTTCAGTCTTGGAAGACTATGGTATCGCGCTCTGGATGGTGGTTCTGGCACAGCATCTAGTGTGGCTGAAAAGGCCGATTCGGGAGTGACAATTCCTTCCACACTGGGAGCAAGTGTCCCTGGTCTGTCTCCCTGGCTATGGGCCTTCCTTCTTTGCCTCTTAGCCTCAGACTGTTGGCCAAGTGTCTCTTCAAACTGGGAAAGGCCATGCTGCACAGCCTGCCTCCAAGCGGGCCGCTCAGAGGCCAGGATTTCCCACCTGTTGAGGTCCACTCCTAAGGCCTTTAGATCCCTCTTGCAGATGTCCTTGTATCACAGCTGTGGTCTACCTGTAGACCACAGCTTTTTATACACACTGTATATATATGTATGTAGCTTTTTATACACACTGAGAAAATAAAGTAACACATTCAAATTAGTTTCTCTGTATAGTACCTCAGAATTACCAAGACTTGCTTTGTTCTCTTTTAGATTTTTACAATAGATCCAAAACAGATTTAAATACTAACAAAAAGAGACCCACAAAAGTTTCCATTCTTTCAAATTAATTGGTATTTCCCCTTTTTTTTATGTAAACAGGATGCTTTTCAGTTGACAGTGACCACTTCTTGGCAATTCATCAGAGAATGAATGGGAAGCCAATTTTCATCTATCATCACGTGCCAAGTGTTGAGAAGAGTTTGGACACCAGTGATCAGAAGGATTATGGGCACAATTCTCCCTTCTCTTCCCATGCAAAACTGAGCAAACTGCACCCTGCCATCATCCTTAAATCCACATTCTCCAGACCTGTGTATGAGCCGTCCCTCAATCTCTTAGCCATGACCGGTGAGGACCAAGAAGTAGAAAATTTGCCCATTCCAGCAGCAAATGTGATATCAGTGGTAAGTGTCTTCCATGCTTTTCTTATGGCAGTCCAGATTTTAAAACTATAGCTCAGGGCCTTCTCATAAGTCGTTGGCTCCATGACTACTGGTTGAGAAGCCTAATGGAAGGAGACATAGAAATTTGGCACAAGAGGCTGAAGGTCTGACAGTGTAGAAGTGAGAGGCTATATGTGATGGATAAGTTCCAAACAAAGCGCAAAATTAAATTGTCTGGTGCTGCTCGATGGTTTTGAGACATCTGCTTTGTGATGTGAATGTGGCTTCAGAATGTGGCTTCCAACACAGAGTGGGAAGAAGGGGAAGAGACCGAGGTTCTTTGGTGGAAAACCAAGCACTGAATGATGACTGAATTAGACAACTCAATCCTAACCTGGGCTGGAAAGGGGAGGCCAGCTGGCTTGCCCTGTATCCAATGCAGGGTTGGGGCTGCCTGTGGTTCAGTCTGGAGCAAGGGGAATTCATTCCCCTTACACCAGGTAACATGGCAGCAGCCCTAATGTATCTACTCAGATCTGCGCCGTCTGAAGAGGTGGCGCAGATCCGAGCAGCTTGGTGCTGCACCGAATTGCCCGGGAGTGGGGTTAGGATCGGGCACAAGGGCCAGATCCTGGCTCCATCCCCCACTCAGCCCTGGCCCACGGGCTCACATTTGCCTCCATTTTGCTCCCCCCACCTGGAATGGCTCTGAAGGGGAGGGGCCGCAATTAGCCTGCAAAACTTAGTGCTTTGCACCCCCTCTAGCTATGCCACTGAGCCAGACCCACCCAATATCTTAGCTCTAACAGCAAATGGGGCAAGGCCTTCTGAGAGCTTACTGGTCAAGTTTACTTCTTTGGTTGAGCAATAACGAGCGTCTGCTTAGGGTTGCTTCTACACCATCAAAACTTAGATAGCCTTTCCTAGTTACCTTCCCCTTCCAGTTCACTTCTTCCTTGTGTCATTCATTTCTTGCTGTGTGGTCTTGCCATCCACCTTGCTCAGCCTTTAGATGCCGTCCTTTCCAAGATGTCATGCTTTCTGTCTCAGAAGGTGCTGTGCCTAACAGTGATTTGCAGGACCGTCGCAGACTCTGTAATCTTCATGGGTGAATTTTTTGTTGTTTTGCTCTCTGTGATCTTGCGGTCTTGCTTGTCTTGCTTCTGCTCTTTTAATGAGACTTGGGGCACAATCCTATCCGTGTCTACTTAAAAGTAAGTCATATTATGTTAAATGGGCTTTACTCTCAGGAAAGCATGGATAGGATTGCAGCCTTAATGGGTTTCAACTCTGGGGTAGATATGCTGGTTTGATTGTGTAAATATTATCAGAGCAGCAGAAACAGAAACAAGATGATCAGACCTCAAGAAAAAGACCTGCCTTTTCCAGGGGGGCTTTGCATGTGTCCCCTTTATTTAATTATTTCAAAATTGTGTGTTCTGCTCCTTTACGAAATACTCCCAGAGCAGCGAATAAAATGCAATGTCAGAATTAAGCATAAAGACATCAGACACACTTATGGCCCACGGAGGGACCATCAGACACACTTACAGCCCACTTATAGGCTACAGCAGCAAGCCTATGTGCCTTTCCATCTTTTCCCAGTCTTCAGACTCAATTTTAAGAGGTTTAAATGGTTGCAGGTGTCCAAGGAAGATGTGAGTTTGTTAGATTTCAATCTGTAAGTGAACAATTTGGTGCAAGAATCAGGACAAGATTATGTGGAAGAAGTGCAGGCAGTTTGGTGGCCAGCAGACTCTCCCAAGAGCAGACTCTGTCCCCCCCGTTTGTATGGACAGAGTTTTGTTTGGCTTTATTTTAAGACATTTCTAGCCTGTCTTTCCTGACTATGGAGGCGATGCAAGGTGGCTTACAATGAGATTAAAAAAAAACACAAAGAACAAACTAATTTAAAGAGACAGCATAACACAAAACAGGACACCACAACTGAAAGAGTGCAGCTAAAAAATCCTACTGCTGCTCTTGAAATCTTGCCCCTTCAAAACTGAATGGAAAAACCCTTCTTTTTATATCTTCTGAAGGAGTGTAGGTGGGGACCAACTAAGGGCCCAATCCTATACAATTTTCCAGTGCTGGTGCAGACGTGCCAATGGGGCATGCACTGCATGTTGTGGTGGGGCAACAGTCACAGAGGCCTCCTCAAGGTATGGGAATATTTGTTCCCTTACCTTGGGGCTGCACTATGGCTGCACCAGTGCTGGAAAATTGGACATGATTGGGCCCTAAACCTCCACAGGGAGGGCATTCTGCATTCACCTCTGTTTTGCTCCCCCCGCCCCGACTCACCCAGAATGGCTCTGAAGGGGAGGGGCCACTTGCACGCCCCAGTAAGGCTCCCTGCAAACCTTAGTGCTTTGCACCCCCTCTAGCTACGGCACTGAGATCAAGCTGTGCCTTGCAGGTTGGAAACGGGAGGATATTAGACAGTATGCCATAAACATTGTAGCATCCATTTATGAAAGCAAAAATTAAAAAAAAATGTGGTCATTTGCATGAATGATAGCATTAAAAAGCGAAGCATATGGGATTTGGACGCTTCCAATCTACTTTGTTGTTTTTGTAATACCTGATGCCTGAATTAAGCATGTCTGCAATTGGTCATTCTTACATAACTGTCCTATTAAATCTCCATTAGCTGCCTAGTGGGATATTGGACTTACTCGGTGCCTGTGGGCAAACTAACATCTTCCCTCTTATGAGAACTGGTCTGCCAGTAGTGGGAAGGCTCAAAGTGTGAACCAAGTATGTTGTTTAGACAGTGCTATTTAGAGTACAAAGCCTCCTTGCATGGTGTTATTTCGTCTAGGCGTGTCTACTCGGGAGTAAATCCCATTTTATTCAGTGGATCTAACGCCCAGGACAGGTGGTGTAGGATTTCAACCTTAAGATTACCCTGTTGAGATGGTTAGAAAAATATTTGGGGGTTTAATTATAGAGGGGGTGGGGAGGGTCCACTGCCTACAGAATGATCTGAAAAGAATTTTGCCTTAGGAAAGTCTTTAAGGAAATGTGGGCAGTGGGCTTCCTTCTGTGTTCCAGGGAAGCTGTCAGATTGCAAGCAGTTGTGACCAAGTTGTTTCAACTCTGAATTTTCTTCCCTTGGAGAAAATAATTCCTCTAGGAAGGGATGTGTTGAATTATTCTGCTTTATTTCAGTGCTCTCTCTCACTCTCTCTCCCCCTTGCATTTTGCTCTTGTCTTTTTGATTGTCATCTTTGACGCAAACCATATTTGTTGGTCACTTCTTGTTGACCTCTTGGCACAGTCGTCGAGGAAACAATGTTTTCTGGCAATGGAAAGCCCCTCAAGGCTGCATAATCACTCTTGGGGAAAAAGAATCCCTCCCTACAAACAATCCTGAATGAACAGCATCAACCCAGGCTGAATCCAGAGATTATCCATTAGTGTGGTACCTTTACTGACCAATTCACAAAATAAGGATTTTTGCTTGGGTGTTGGTGCAGTATTCTTGGCATTAGCTGTGGCCTTCAAGGAAACGGTGCCCGGTGGAGAGAAAGCTAAAAGTTCTCTGTTTTTCTGTTGCAAAACTGTACTCATAATGCTGAACTGTCACTACATCCCAGGTTCTACCTTTCAAATAGATAAAACTCAATTGAATTCAGACCTTCCTTTCTGCTGCAGGCTCTGGCCATACAGATTTATTAAGTAAAAACCAGCCTGCTTTGCAGACTTTCCTACTCGGTCATAATGGGCTCAACTCGGGTAATTGGATTGTAGGAAACATGAGCCCAACAATTACTCTCTTGAGCTAAAGACGTAGCAGATCTAGGGGCTGCATAGCTCTCTGGTACGTTCTTGTGGGAAAGCTGGGAACTCAGGAGCCAACCTCCCCCCTCCACACCAAGCTTCCCCTAAGATTTTGTCCCTATCACAGCACAGCCCATGCCTTTCAAAGGAGTTTCTGCAAGCAGTCGCATAGCTAGAGGGGGTGCAAAGCACTAAGTTTTGCAGGGAGCCTCACCGCAGTGTGCAAGGGGCCCCTCCCCCCCCTTTGGAGCCAGGTACATGCCTTCATTTTGCTCCCCCTGCATGAAATGGCTCTGAAGGAGGGGAGGAGGGGCCCCTTGTATGCTGCAGTGAGGCTTCCTGCAAAACGTAGTGCTTTGCACCCCCTCTAGCTATGCCACTGTCTGCAGGGGAGGTTTCGTCTCACGTCTCTGGCTTTTTTCTGTTGAGGAGCAACAGGGATGCAGTTTCAAAGCGCTTTGGTACAGAATGTGATGATGCCATAACGAGGCTCCACGGAGTCACGCTGTTCTCAGAATGCGAGCAGTGGGCCCTCGTAAGGGGTGGGTGATTTTTCCGAAGCATTTGAAATAAAATAAATTGCAACATTGCTCATTTCCATAAAATTCTGTGTTTACAGCACTACCCTATCAACAGCTGCAAAGAGTCTTGTTGCAGCTTAAAGGCTGAACAATTTATTTTAGCCTAGGGTCACAGCGCCCTGTCCCAGAATCCACCCTGCCCGGATTTCCCAGGTGCTGCCATCTCACACAATTCAAGATGGTGGCACCCAGGAGAGCCAGTAAGAAGAGGCTGCAGGGACATCCCCTGGTTCCCCCCTGTGAGTTTGCAGCATGCCCTTGGATGCCATGGCACACAGTTTGGGAAACGGTCACCTAAGCCTTGTGAACTGCTGTCTCCTTTCTTGGATGAAGTGATCTAACAGTCCAACCTATCCCTGACCGGCCTGCACAGCACAGTGAATGCAGCCTCGCTGCATCTTGCTTCCAGGCCAACTGGGAATGAGGCTGGCCTGGAGAAGTAACAACATTTTTACTTACCTACTCTACCACTCTTTGGTCCTCTATGGGACTCCTCAAAGTTATGCCAGCTCTATTGCTGGTTTTGCCATATGAGGAGTTCTGGGGGGTGCCTAGGCCAGGAGGGGGGTATGGCATTCAGTGTTTGCCAGTCTGCTTTGCACTCCCTCAAGCTATGCCGTTGGCTTGCAGTGAGGAAGGAAGTCACGAGGTGCATGTCTCTGATCATTTAATTTCATGTTGCGATAATTTTCTCCCCAAGCCATCTTTTTTTTGTTGGCTTGGCACAGTTTGGCTGCATGATCCATCCTTCCAGGCACAGAGTGCTTGCACCCCACATGTACTTTTCCGTAGAAAAGAGGCCAAGTCCCCTTTTGTAATGAATAATTCTACAAGGCTAAGCACAGGTTCGACAGGCCTTGCAAGTAGCCTTCGGTCACCTCAAGCGGCTCTCCGGCTCTGTCATTCTCTATTTTGTTAGCACCAAGAGGTTGGAGCGCCTGCATTGGTTGACCTCATTTCTTTCTTGCTCCTTTCAGGGCACTTCAGGAGGGATAATTGCAGGACAAGCTACAGTATTATGCTGGCATTGTGTCTGCTCTCAGTCTTTGCCAAAAAGATGGTGCTAGAATCCGGTGTGCGCTAAAACAGCCCCCAAGGCAGATTGGTTTTATTTTTGCCATCTAGAATGCAAACAGAGAAAGAACACAAGATACTCTTGATTTAGCAGTTTTAAGGTATACATTAGATCAGGGGTGTCCAAACCCCGGCCCTGGGGCCACTTGCGGCCCTCGAGGCCTCTCAATGCAGCCCTCAGAGAGCCCCCAGTCTCCAATGAGCCTCTGGACCTCTGGAGATTTGTTGGAGCCCACACTGGCTTGACACAACTGCTCTCAGCGTGAGGGCAACTGTTCGACCTCTCATGTGGGCTATGGGATGAGGGCTCCCTCCACTGCTTGTTGTTTCATGTCTGTGATGCAGTAGCAGCAGCAAAGGAAAGGCCAGCCTTGCTTTGTGCAAGGCCTTTTATAGACCTTGAGCTATTTCAAGACCTTCATTCATTCATATAAGTTCATCTTTAATATATTCATTTATGTAAATTTATTCAAATTTAAATGCAAATTAATTCTTTTTGCCCCCGGCCCCCCAACATAGTATCAGAGAGATGATGTGGCCCTCCTGCCAAAAACTTTGGACACCCCTGCATTAGATTATGGATGGATTTCTTTCATATTTTGGACTACAGCACTGTAGATTTGAAATCAATGTCATTATTTTCTGAAAATGGCTCCTGGTTCTTCCCCCATATAGTGCTGCTCAAGGAAAATCCAATTGACACAGCCATGCATTAAGCCAGAGCTTCTCAAATTATGGGTCCAAGACCAACCAGTGGGTCATGACCCAATTTTTGATGATTCGCAAAACTGACAGGGCAGATTAGGCTATGTGCATCAAGGGTTAAACAAGCTGCTACTTGGGGGGGAAGGCACTGGTGTCCAATCACCATTATAGCCACACCCCTTGGCATTTATAAATCAGGCAGCAGCCTCTTGGGCCTCTGAAAAGTTTGGGAACCACTGCAATATGTGATAGTTAAGCAAAGATTAGGGAAAATATACTGAGGACCATGTTCTGACCAGCAATATGCCTTTGTGATGACCACAAGTAACATAAGATCAGCCCCACTGGGTCAGGCCAAAGGCCCATCTAGTCCAGCTTCCTGTATCTCACAACGGCCCACCAAATGCCCCAGGGAGCACACCAGATAACAAGAGACCTGCAGGGCTTCCTGGGAATTGTAGTTTAAGAACATAAGAACAGCCCCACTGGATCAGGCCATAGGCCCATCTAGTCCAGCTTCCTGTATCTCACAGCGGCCCACCAAATGCCCCAGGGAGCACAACAGATAGCAAGAGACCTCATCCTGGTGCCCTCGCTTGCATCTGGAGGGCAGTAACTCCAGATAACTCCTAATAACTCCACTTATTAGGCTGGATCACAGTAGTTCCCAAACCTTTTAGCATTGGGACTGACCTAAAAATAATTTCACTTTATAAGCCACTCAAACCTCTGTGGTTATAATGGTGACTGGGCAGCAGTGCTCCCTCCTCCAGGAGCAGGTAGTTTAACCCTTGATGCACGTAGCCTAATCTGCCTCGTCAGTTTTGCCACCCACCCAAAAATTGGGTCATGACCCACTGGAGGGCCACAGACCCACAATTTGGGAACCACTGGTAGAACACGACTCCCACTAGCCATTGTGTTTCAGCCCTCATGAGAGTGCTACACTTCGTTAGAAGTGCATGCACTGACACAGTGGCGTAGCTCCAATGGGCAGGTGGGCTAGTGCTGCAGGCAGAGGTGGCAGTAAGCGCAGAGCTTGGGGCTTTTGCCCCCTCACCCCCGCCCCAGGTCCGCCACTGGGGGGAGCAAGCTTATTATGTTCTGTCTATGCTTCCAAGGAGTCATCCCTCCTCCATTTTCTCTTTACAAAAACCCTTGGAGGTGGTTTAGACCAAGAGACATTGACAGTAACTGGCCCAAAGTCACCTAGTGAGCTTTATGGTAGTGTGGGAATTTGAATGCAGGCCTCCTTAGCCTTAGTCCAACAGTCTAACCACTACACTATAAGCTACACCCACAACACAATCACGCTTATGGCTCTATTACCCTTCTGTTATTCTTTACTTCAAGGTCGTTCCTGATTGACAGTTGGAAATGGAGTGTAATTCTTCTTTCGCTGTGCTCCAGAAAGAGATGGGTAAAAATTGTTCTCAGCATCTAAGGCTGAGCCAATACATGCCCAGCTCACTGCAGGACGGAAACTTGGGGGGAAAAGTGGAACAAAGAACAATATTATAGTACGTAATAGTGGTGGCGTTGGGTATAATTGATTATACATTATAAATGTATGGTTTTAAGGGGAAAACCAGAAGTGACGTTTTAGGCCTTTATAAGGCCTTCTGAGGCCCAAGGAGGCTTCCTGCCACCCTTGGAGGGTAATAGCTGCCCAGACCCACAGATGTCATTATCTGTGAATTTCAACCGGGGTTCCAGGAATGGAATCCCTTTGGATGATGAGGGACACATGTGCTTGAGAGCTGATGGCCTGAATAGGATTCTAAATATTTATGATATGCTAAAATCCTATTTTGTCTAACAACAAATGTTTCTTTTTGGTGTTTTTGCCCATTATCCTTCCAGGGCAAGCCAGATTCCGGGTTTGGAATTAATTGTATGAAGAATTCTAAGTGCCAGATCCTGGCCCCATCCCCCCATCCCCACTCTGGCCCAGCCTGCCCATTTTCCCACCTGTTCCCTGCCCCGGAACGCCTCCATTCTGCCCTCCCCCTGCCCACCCCAAGCCCCCACGCTGGCCTGACCCAGCCGCACAGTCTTACCTCTGTGCCAGCTCTGCAGAGCCCGAGTCGGCCTCTGACGGCCGATGCACATTCATGCACCAGACTCCCTTCTCTCTTGGTGGCACAAACATGCCTTATGGCACATTTGTGACACTTCTGGGTTGGCATAAGGGACTTATGCCAACCCACTGCAATTATTGCACTCTTCGATGAACACTAACATAGCTGTAGAGGAGAGAAAGCAGATTCATTAGCATCATTCCAGATATCTTCCATTTAAAGCATTAATTAATTTTAGTGGCTGGAAGGCTAATTATATTCAGCATACTTACAGACTAGTTCTAGACTTTTTTGTCCTTTCAATTTTTGTTGTTGGCAACCTTCAATCTCGAGAGACTATGGTATTGCGCTCTGAATGGTGGTTCTAGAACAGCGTCTAGTGTGGCTGAAGAGGCCGATTCGGGAGTGACAATCCCTTCCACACTGGGAGCAAGTGCTGTCTGTCCCTGGTCTGTCTCCCTGGCTATGGGCCTTCCTTCTTTGCCTCTTAGCCTCAGACTGTTGGCCAAGTGTCTCTTCAAACTGGGAAAGGCCATGCTGCACAGCCTGCCTCCAAGCGGGCCACTCAGAGGCCAGGGTTTCCCACTTGTTGAGGTCCACTCCTAAGGCCTTCAGATCCCTCTTGCAGATGTCCTTGTATCGCAGCTGTGGTCTACCTGTAGGGCGCTTTCCTTGCATGAGTTCTCCATAGAGGAGATCCTTTGGGATCCAGCCATCATCCATTCTCACAACATGACCGAGCCAACGCAGGCATCTCTGTTTCAGCAGCGCATACATGCTAGGGATTCTAGCACGTTCCAGGACTGTGTTGTTTGGAACTTTGTCCTGCCAGGTGATGCCGAGGATGCATCAGAGGCAGCACATGTGGAAAGTGTTCAGTTTCCTCTCCTGTTGTGAGCGAAGAGTCCATGACTCGCTGCAGTACAGAAGTGTACTCAGGACGCAAGCTCTGTAGACCTGGATCTTGGTATGTTCCGTCAGCTTCTTGTTGGACCAGACTCTTGGTGAGTCTGGAAAACGTGGTAGCTGCTTTACCAATGTGTTTGTTTAGCTTTGTATCAAGAGAAAGAGTGTCAATTTATAATTTAATCACTCTCTTTATTCAATGAGTGTCAATTAGTCACAATGGCTCGTCCGTTGTCTAACAACCCAGGCCTATTCAGATGTCGTGCCAACATCCCACTGATGCTTGTGTGACATCCTAAAGACCCTCCAGGCAACGGTGTGCCAGCGTGACCATCCCAGTAACACCTGTGCAGCCCTTCCCAGCAGTGCTGGCAGTATCCATGAAAACCCTGTCACACCCAGGAGGCAGCACAACATCACTGTGATGTCCATGTGTCAATGGTGTTAGGTCTGTGCATCATTGGTGTGATGTCCGAGGAGCCAACCACCATCTCCACCAGCCCCGATGCTAGTGGCCAGCGAAGCACTGTCAGAGTGAACAGACCGAGTGATGTGGGCAGGCGCAAGAACCAGTGAGCAATTGGCACTGGGTGGGGGAGGGGGTCTTCCCCTGCCAGCCACTGGGAATGAGCAGCACAGCAACTGTGTTACTCTACTAGCAATTTTGAATTATAGAATTCTAGATCTTGACTACTCATCACAACAGTTAGTAGTCCATTTATTTTTCTGCTCTGAACTGACCTGTTTTGCATGTACCAAAGGTAGTGCTGGCTTGACCTGGATCCAATAGGTGCTGAATTTGGGGTGTGCAAATTGGGAGGGGAATTGAGGTGCGAGGTGCACTTTAATTTGGAACTGCTACCTGAGTAAGTTCTAGTTGGACCGTGCAGGATGGGGATTCAAATCCAAGAATGCATCAGCTTGACACTCTCAGCTCCTAAAACCCATTATTCCCATCATGGTGCATAAAAGTGAAACATTCAATGGAAGCAATGGCATTGCTAGGAAGGTGCGGGGGGTGCGGGCCGCACCGGGTGACGTGCAAGGGGGTGACGCGCACTGGGGGATGACACGCTAAAATTGCGTTTTTTAAGAGCAACCCCATCATGCAATATACCGTTGGATGCAGAATGTCCAGCAAAATGCAGTGCAAAATACCAGAGTGAGATAGCTCCTTTCCTTCAAAAGTTATGACAAAAAAACTGGAAAGAAAAAAACTGCATGGAGCCCTATGGAAAGTGAAACCAAGCTGTATCACACCTTTACTCGCAGATAGGCATACTTGCCATATTCCGTTGGAAAGGGCAGGCTGAGAGGAATCCAACAACACCTGAATGGTCCTGATCCAATGAATGCAGCCCCCCAAAACACCTGAGAAGTCCCTCCCTCCAAGCAGATGAATGTATTGAGTCCTATGGAAAGCGAAACAAAACCACATGGCCGTGTTTACTCACGAGTAGGCAAACTTTGCCTTAGTCTTGGAGTAGGCAGGCTGAGAGGACTCCAACAACGTCAGAATGGTCCTGATCCAATGAATGCAGCCCCAAAAAAACACCCAAGAAAGAGGTCCCTCCCTCCCAGCTGCGAATGTATCCAGCCCTATGGAAAGAGAAGCTAAGCCACATGGTCACATTTACTCACAAGTAGGCAGATGTGCCTTGGCTTGTGATCAGGCCAGGCAAAGGGAATGTGAGGACACCAGAATGGTCCTGATCCATTGGAACTGGAGCACAACAAATGCTCCAGAACGCAGTCTCCCCCCCACAAGAAAGGAAAAAAAAAGAGGCTTGAACTGGTATGGGGAATGTTTTCTGTTTTGCACTTGCAAAGCCAGGTGGGTCTATCTTGATATACTTGAAACAGAAGAACTTTAAACTGGGCACTGGGAGGGCTGGAAATCTCACTGATTCTTTTTGGGGGGTGTTATTGCAGGCAGACTACAGAGAAAATTCACTTGGTGGAACAGGACTGGCTCCCCCTTATTTTAATTTAATCATTTATTTTCATTTGCTTGATGATGTCACTTCTGGCCATGACATCACTTCCAATGGGTCCTGGACAGATTGTCATTCTAAAAAGTGGGTCCCGGTGCTAAAAGTTTGACAACTGCTGCAATAAGGTGTTAGTAAGTTGACACGGGGTGTGTGTGTGCGACTCTACAAGTTTTCAAAATCACTAAAATCAGAGTTTGGAGGAATAATAACATCATATTATATATCAATCAATGCGTAATTTCATGCAGAATGCAATGAAAGGAACCACATCGAAATGTCTGTGTTCTATCAAAAGGTACAGCCAAAAAATCAGTGGGGGCGGGGCAATGGCACATCACCACACCCACCACCTGGGGTGTTGCCCCCCCCACTGCATGGGGTCATGCCCAGGCCTCCCGCACCAGGTGACGTGAATCCTAGTGACGCCACTGCATGGAAATAAATGGGTTGGCCTTGCACATCTCTGCAGACTGGACTGTGGCAATTAGGAAAGCAAGGACAGAACATGCTGTACTGACCATCAAAGGATAGTTGAGAACCTGGAATCAGAAAGCCTAGTTCAAGTGAGATGTTGCACTAGCAATGGCTAAACCAAAGCAAAGACTGCAATCCAATCCACACTTACCTGAGAGTAGGCCCCATTAACTATAATGGGACTTGCTTCTGAGTAGGCATGCTTAAGATTGGGCTCTAAGGCCGTTGTATGTGACTGGGGGCACAATCCAATACTCATATACCTGGGAGTAAGTCCCATTTAATTCAGTGGGGCTTATTTCTGAGTAGACATGCCTAAGATTGTGCTGTGGATTGGGTTTCTGAATTTCAGCCTTTGCCCTGATTCCCCAATCTCAAACAAAATTGTAGGAGTGCAGCCCAGTATTGCAGGTCTTGCATATTACTTGTTAGCCTTTTAGTGAGGTCTGTTGCTTTAGGAGGAGAATCCTGGGGCAGCTGGTGTGGGCTCAGGTCTCCCAATGGCATCTCAATCACCAAATCCTGCTTCAAGATTTGGAGGTGATTTTTCACCTGTCAGGTGGTTCTCATTTAGGTTTCCCTCAGGCAGTTCTTGTTGGTAGAAAATCCTGGGATTTAGGGAAATGAAAGGAGCTTCCAGACTCTCACAAGTAATGGTCCTTCAGCCATCAGAATCTGACCCTAAGAGGCAGCTGCATGCGTCATGTCATTCCTCAAACAAGCAGGCTTTTCCCATGACTTCCTAAGCTAGTCCAGAAGGCAATCAGTACACCTAATTTGCTACATGCCCACCATTTTCTCTGCAGGTGGGGAGGGCAAATCTTTCCTGAAGCCATCAAGGTAGGATTTCAGTTCTCTTATGGCTTGGCTTCATTTGCAGATACGGTGAGATATATGAAGCTGGATTAGATGAGCCTTTGGCCTGATCCAGCAGGGCTCTTCTTATGTTCTTATGTACAATGTCAGTTTACACCCTGTTTTTCTATTCCTTTTTATTTTATTTTTATAGAAGCCTTCCTGTCCAGATTTGAGTTTCTTACTGATGATAGCAAAACGACTACATGGGGTGACAGGCAAGAAGTAAAAAGAGATTTTGCTAGCTCTCTCTGTAGAGATTGTTCCTTTATTTTAATGTAATCATTTAAAAGCCCACCATGTAGTCATCTGAAATCAAATGCACACGCATCAACTCAACAGTTGACTACCAATCAATTGCTCCTGCATTGTATGCTTTGATTTTTATTTTCTGCAGGAACATGTGCTATTAGAACATGTAATTAGAGGCATGTGATACAGATGAGAAGTAACAATCCTGTTTGGCAAATGTCTTGAGCTGGCAAATATGAAAAAAATAAATGCATTGCACTAGCACTGAGAATGGTAAACATTCTTGCAGCCACAAAGGTAAAGGCATTTTGTAACAGATGCTTTCAGAAGAAATATTTAGGCTGTAGTCCTATGCAAGCTTAATTTAGAGTAAGTCACATTGAACTCAGTGGGACTTACTGTGAGTATACATATAGAAGGTTGCGCTATTACATTGTTTCTGTGTTTTGAAGATAGTGGTTCATTTAAACATGCTAAAATGTTAGTATGTTGGTATTTGTAGAAATCAGATGGTGAGCATATTCTGGAGCCACCAAACCCCCCACCCCCCCAGTAAGCGCTAAGTTTTCATTGACAGGATATGAAAATCATGTGTAGTGTTGGGGGGAGGGGTGGACAGCATGAAACTTCCTTGTCACCGAGCAGCTTGGGAATTTGTAACCATGTTTGTATGATGGGAGTCTGTTCCAGAGTACGAATTGCATAATCCATGGACACAAACTGAGAGATGGAATCCTGGTGACAGTTTGTTACCTTGTTAGACCATCACTGTTTGTACCATTGGATATCATAGGTGAAGGACCAATAGGACATCACTGCTCAACTTTAATTTTCATATGATTTCTAGAATTTTACTCCACCCTGTTAATGCTTGCTTTTAGTTGATAAAGTCTAGTACAGTAGTGTAGCTGGGGGAGCAGGGGGTCAATTGCCCAGGGTGCTTCCACAGGGGGAGAGTGTCGGGGGCTACCTTTCTGAGGTCTTCTGAGGCCTGGGTAGGCAGTGCGTGGTCTCGCCAAACCTCTAAAGGCCTGTTGGAGGCCTTAGAAAGTCACTTACGGTTTTTGGCAAAAACTATAAGTGCTTTTCTAAGGCTTCTGACGTGCCATCTGAGGAGCAGAAGGGCCGTGCACTGTCTCCCTGGGCTGTAGAGGGTCTGTCAAACACCTTAGAAAGGCACTTCCAGTTTTTGCCCAAAATTGGAGGTGTCTTTCTAAGGCCTTCTGGGGGGGGGGGTGTTAAAAATTTGTGCCCCCAAGTGCCAGATGGCATAGCTATACCACTGGTTCAGCAACAGGGTCCCAGTAGAACTTTAATCAATCTGGAACCTAAGTGTAGTGTAGAAAGAAAGATGGAAGGGAGCCAGATGTAATAGTATTAATTCAGAGTAACATTATTCTGAGATGTTATGGGAAGTGGTTTTGGTTACTTTTGGAAGAACCAAGTTAGTGGGTCCCTAAGACTTGAAATGCAGTGAACTATTAAGGGCACAATCCTAACCTGCGCTGGAACAGGCAGGTCGACTGCGCTGCACTGTATCTAGTGCAGGTTTGGTGCAGGCTGGGGTGCAACCCGGAGTAAGGAGATTTCCTTCCTATTACCCTGAAAAATGCCACACGCAGCCCTATGGGACTACTTGGCTCTGCACTCCTGATTTTTGCAGGCACAAATTCAAGTGGCCCAAGTAACACCGCTCAAATGGGGATTGGGATCTGGCCTGCGCCACTGCAGCCGGTCCAACCCCCCCTGCCAGGGCTGATCTGTCCTCCTCCACCCAGGGCTGCTTTCCCTTACCCAGTAATTCCCCCTCCCCACCTCCATTCCTTCCTCCCTCCTGCCGCCCTCTCCCACCCCCTGTGCCGGTCTGACTGGACCAGTAAAACCTATCGCCTCCAGGTGTGGGGCTGGCTCTGTGAGACCAGGACACTGGCCTATCCTACACCTGAGTTGTCATGAACATGCTTTACAGCATGTTTGTGATGGCTGGGAGCTGGCAAAAGGGACTTTTGCTGACTGCGGGGGGGGGGGGGGTTGAATTGTACTGCCCATCATTCTCTGTGTAGCTTTGAGGCCTCCACACTTAGAGTGCAAGCCTAGGCAACTCCAGGGTTTACTGGGAGGTAAGTATAAATGTTTTGTACTTGTACTTACCACTCACTTGCCCTTGAATAACCCCCACCACCACCAGTGGATGAGGTGCACTCCTTTTTGGCATGGCTGCATTGGCACAGCAGATGGGAGAGAGAATTGGGGCCTTACTTCCTCCCAATCACAGTGTACCACTTAAAATGTTCAAGTAACTTGTAAGATCTCAAAACACATAGACGAACAGGCCTTGCTGAGGGAGAGTCAGCATGGCTTCTGTAAGGGTAAGTCTTGCCTCACAAACCTTATAGAATTCTTTGAAAAGGTCAACAGGCATGTGGATGCGGGAGAACCCGTGGACATTATATATCTGGACTTTCAGAAGGCATTTGACACGGTCCCTCACCAAAGGCTACTGAAAAAACTCCACAGTCAGGGAATTAGAGGACAGGTCCTCTCGTGGATTGAGAACTGGTTGGAGGCCAGGAAGCAGAGAGTGGGTGTCAATGGGCAATTTTCACAATGGAGAGAGGTGAAAAGCAGTGTGCCCCAAGGATCTGTCCTGGGACTGGTGCTTTTCAACCTCTTCATAAATGACCTGGAGACAGGGTTGAGCAGCGAGGTGGCTAAGTTTGCAGACGACACCAAACTTTTCCGAGTGGTGAAAACCAGAAGTGATTGTGAGGAGCTCCAGAAGGATCTCTCCAGACTGGCAGAATGGGCAGCAAAATGGCAGATGCGCTTCAATGTCAGTAAGTGTAAAGTCATGCACATTGGGGCAAAAAATCAAAACTTTAGATATAGGCTGATGGGTTCTGTGACAGATCAGGAGAGAGATCTTGGGGTGATGGTGGACAGGTCGATGAAAGTGTCGACCCAATGTGCGGTGGCAGTGAAGAAGGCCAATTCTATGCTTGGGATCATTAGGAAGGGTATTGAGAACAAAACGGCTAATATTATAATGCCGTTGTACAAATCTATGGTAAGGCCACAGCTGGAGTATTGTATCCAGTTCTGATCGCCACATCTCAAAAAAGACATAGTGGAAATGGAAAAGGTGCAAAAGAGAGCAACTAAGATGATTACGGGGCTGGGGCACTTTCCTTATGAGGAAAGGCTATGGCGTTTGGGCCTCTTCAGCCTAGAAAAGAGACGCCTGAGGGGGGACATGATTGAGGCATACAAAATTATGCAGGGGATGGACAGAGTGGATAGGGAGATGCTCTTTACCCTCTCGCATAACACCAGAACCAGGGGACATCCACTAAAATTGAGTGTTGGGCGGGTTAGGACAGACAAAAGAAAATATTTCTTTACCTAGCGTGTGGTCGGTCTGTGGAACTCCTTGCCACAGGATGTGGTGCTGGCGTCTAGCCTAGACGCCTTTAAAAGGGGATTGGAGAAGTTTCTGGAGGAAAAATCCATTACGGGGTACAAGCCATGATGTGTATGCGCAACCTCCTGATTTTAGAAATGGGTTATGTCAGAATGCCAGATGCAAGGGAGGGCACCAGGATGAGGTCTCTTGTTATCTGGTGTGCTCCCTGGGGCATCTGGTGGGCCGCTGTGAGATAAAAGATGCTGGACTAGATGGGCCTATGGCCTGATCCAGTGGGGCTGTTCTTATGTTCTTATATTTAGAGTCAGTTTAAATGCTTTTGGCTCTTGCTGTGTGGTTTTGGACTCCCCTTTCAAAAACATGAAATAACTGTTACCCTATACATGCCCGACCTCGTCTGATCTCGGAAGCTAAGCAGGATCAGGCCTGGTTAGTACTTGGATGGGAGACCGCCTATGGCCTGATCCAGTGGGGCTGTTCTTATGTTCTTATCAACATATTTATTTATTTACTTTATTTCTCCCTGAAGGGACCCAAGGCGGCAGCCCAACATTAATCAAGTGTGTTTACTGACTAGCATTCCATAATGGGATACATATTATAAAACAGATTAGTTGGCATTTTTGTTTCATAAGCTCATAATGTTCCAGTTTTACAATATTCTTTTGTTTATACAAGCAAAAAGCTCTTGTGGAAGCTTCTGGAAACAGGACTCATATATAAATGAGCAAGCATTACTCTGTGCTAAGTGAAAAAAATTGATCAATGGCATACCCCTATCCTAGTCTACCATAAATTTTTATATAGGCTTGTTTGCAATTTAAATGAATTAAAAATATTTTAACTCTTATTTCCAAGGCGATTATTTTAGGGTCAGGTTATAGGTCCAGTTAATGTTTTTCTTGCTTACTTAATTAGATCTGAATTCCAAGTAAGTGTGTTTAGGGTTACCACTTTATAAGCTACAAATCTCTGACACAGAGACTTGGTGTGAAGACACCAACCTCTCACCACTCTGGTGGTCTTCAGCTATTTTTGGAACATGGGTGCCAGCTGATCAGAATTCAGCTGCCTCTATAGGACCTCTGTAGAGAGGATTCATTTCACTGGAGATGGTGATACATGTGTACTTGTGTTACCCAAGAACAAAATATTCATGACATGACAAAGATAACAAAAATCCAACTTTTAAACAATGAAGATTGAGTAGAGAGTGCCTATGTTTGTAATAGCCATAATGAACGTCTAAATCATGAAAGGCTTCACAGGTACAACATTTAGGGTGCAACCCTAACCAACTTTCCAGCACCGAGGAAAGGGCAATACAACTCCAAGGTAAGGGAACAAACATTGCCTTACCTTGAGGAGGCCTCCATGACTGTCCCCCAACTGCAGGATGCAGCACCTGCCCCACTTGGCACAGCTATGCCAATGCTGGAAAGTTGGTTAGGATTGGTAGGCAACCTTCAGTCTGGAAAGACTATGGTATAAGCCTACAGCACCCGGTATTCCCAGGCGGTCTCCCATCCAAGTACTAACCAGGCCTGACCCTGCTTAGCTTCCGAGATCAGACAAGATTGGGCATGTGCAGGGTAACAGTTGATATGATGAAGCCAACTTGCTGAAGCGAAGCAGAACTGGATATACATGAAAGTGCTCCTGAAAAGGCTGCCTTGAGTGCGTGGCAGAGCTACAGGAGGGACGGAGCAGTAAGTACTGCAGGTGCCGCAATCCACCATGTAAGCGGCCCCTTCCACTCGCTGTTGGAGCCATTCCAGGGAGCCATAGCAATGTGCAGGCCACCTGTGCACCTAGCTCCAATGGCAGGTGAGAGGGGATGCTTACCCAGCACACTGCAGTGCCTACACTTACAGGCCACTCCTCCTGTAGCTACGCCACTGCTTTCAGTTTCACCATGGGAGAAAGGCAGTAAATAAATTCCAGCCTAAGCAACTCTACAATAAGCATGAATCAAGTGGTGATTAAATGTCCCAAACTTGAGGAACATTTTCTAATGCAACATGCACAGAGGTTGCCTAAGCAAAGCGACACCTGCTGGATAAAAATGGCAGTGAAGTGAAACTTCATTAAGCTTCATTCATACAGGTACAGTATTTGAATTTGTATTACCTTTCTAAGGGCACAATCCTAACTGTTACCCTGCACATGCCTGATCTTGTCTGATCTCGGAAGCTAAGCAGGGTCAGGCCTGGTTAGTACTTGGATGGGAGACCGCCTGGGAATACCGGGTGCTGTAGGCTTAGACCATAGTCTTTCGAAGGTTGCCAACCCTATGTCCTCTATTCCCAGATTCAGTATCCATTGCCCCTGCAGCAGGGATGTGCAGTGGGTGGGGAGGCAGGGGGGAGTCAGAGTCTCCCCACCGGAGCCCTTCAAAAAGCGCTGCTGCCATGTGAGGTCTGCAAGCACTCACAATCCATGTGCCAAGCGTGGTGTCGCTTTTTGAAGGATTCCGGTGGGGAGGCTCTGCTTCCCCGTCCCCCCCCCACTGCGTGTCCCTGCTATTCAATGCCTTTCCATTGAGACCTCCCTTCCTTTCCATTTTGTAATAATGGGAACAGAGGTGCTTTACTGTACTCCCACAGGTGGCAAGGACTATTGCATTTATAGCACCCAAATGGGTTGTCGAGCAATATGTCCCATGTTTGTTTTAAAATAATATTATCTAAAAATTACGGGGAGAGGCTACAGCCTCAGGGTATGCATAAGATCCCCATCTCAGTGTATGGAATCTCCAACTAAAGGATCTTGGAAGAGTGACTGACCACCAAATAGAAAATACTGGATTAGACACAATAGTCTGATTCAGGCCAGTTCATAATATTCATTATGGCCAGTGGAGCTTACTCCTAGTAAAGTGCGTAAAGGATTGCAGCCTTGTAGCATAATCCTACATATGTCTAATTAGAAGTTAGCCTCATTGAGTCCAATGGGACTTACTCTCACGTGTTACGTACAGGATTGCAGTCTTAATCTTGTTTTATTTATTCCCCCCACCACCCTCGCTACACACATCTGTTGTTGGCACCCATTGTGTACAATGACGACTGGAGCTGGTTCTGTGAATGTGGTGTTCTATCACAGATTGGACAGTGTTAATGGGACCCAAAAAGCAGTCATGCAGCTTGATTCGAACAGCTTGGTACCATTTCAGCACATGGTGAATGAAGGGGGGAAAAAACCAGCTGTTGCGAGTTGGCTTCCGGTTCGTGCTGAGTTGGTCACATGATGAGTATGCTAGGGGAAGGGGGGCCCAATCAGGTATTTTGCCCCAGGCCCAATACCAGCTCTTAGTAGCCCTGATTTCAGCTCCTCCTTGACTTCAACACTCAGCAATATCAACTACTTCTTAAGGATTTACACATCAGAAACGATTACTTGCATGGGCACACACCCTTTTTACACTTTTTCATGTGTGGGCATGTGAATTTATGACAAGTAACAGGGAAGTGTTTTCAGATTCAGACTTGTAGACCAATAAAGGTCAATTTAAAATAAAATAAAAAAGACATCAGCTTGGACGCTACATGTGTGTAACGTGTCATCAACCAAGCAGAGACCTTAAGTGTGACTTTGACCATCTGTCCTGAAAAGGCAGCAAGTCGAGTCAAGGCCGAAGGGGATTATGGGATTGTGCTGTGTGTGTAGCCTACGGCTGATCCAGTTAAGATGCAATGAATGGAAGATGTGGGTGTTGATGTTCAAGGCCAGCAGTCAGTACGTTATGATGCTAACTAAGCCCTGTGAAAGTACATTCTATGAAAGTACGTGCAGCAACATGCTCTGGCAAGCCGTGGGATCTTTGAATTTTGGGGGACGTAAAATGTTCTGAAACTTCAGGTGTCATTAACCGTTCCTGAAATGTACGAGTGTGGAAAGTCTAATGGCTTTTCAATTCTGCTCTTGACATCCATGTTCTATTCATTAACCGAATATCTCTATAACAGTACTTCGCGTGAAATCATTGATAGTTCACTTTTTCCCCTACAAAGAGACAGCTGGACAAAAGAGAATGTACAATAGCAGCAAGAGATAAAGGAAAATGTTAACTTCAGGAGCACAACATGGGGAACTGTGAATCTTCCCCCCCCCTTTTGCAAAAGAAGAGAGAGACAGAAGATTACCCATACATTCTGAGTCACACAGTAAACAAAGAATGCCATTCTATTCTCAATGCTTATGGGGGAAGCTGCAAGTTCATAAAAGAAAGTGTCTTCCACATGCCACCCAAGTCAATGATAAATCTGTTGATTTTAATGGCTTTCGGGCTACATCTTCCGAGCTACTGAAAAGCACACTGTGAAATAACCGAAGAGCTTTCGTGAAAACTTTCCTTTATGATTCGTTGCTAGATGATAAACGACGCCGATCTCAGTCCAGTGAGCTAACTATATATTTTAATCCTGTTATCCTATTTGAGATTTCCAGGATTATCTGTGGTAGCGAGGTCCGGTGGTACACCATGTTTCTTATGCCGTGTACATGCATGGAAGCAAGACATTTGCCAGAAAGTTGAGGAGATACTATCAAATGAATGTACCACTGTCTCTGTTTCTAAAGTAGGACTAATCAACAGCTACAGGTACATTCCAAAATGACGTGTGATTCTGTAAGTACTAAAATCACGGGGTCTTGTAGCACCTTAAAGACTAATAAATTTATTGCAGCATAGATGTTCATGGACAAGAATCTGTTTCGTCAGATGCAGGCTGGAGTATGTTAAGTACTGATTATTCAATAATTAACTATACTAAAATCAAGGGAAGTTCTGCGGGTTATGCCCAGTTAGCATTAATGGCAAATACTCTGAAATATGAGGGTGGGGTAGGCAGCTAGATCTGTTTTATGTAATTTGAGATGGTGCATTTTGTGTTTGGATGTGTTTGAGACTGAAATAGTGATGTAATTACATCTTTCCTGGCTCCCGTATAGATCAGTCTTACAAAACTCTCCTGAAAATGTGTCAGTTTGCTTCATTTTTAAGATTCCCGAAATTTTTTTTTTTAAAACAGCTTATCATTTCTGCTAAGAACTGAGCCCCGCATAGTGTTGATGCTATAAAAATCTTAAATATGGTTAGGATATCGATGCTGTACAAATGCTGTACAAAGACAAGTTGAGAAGGGGTGATCGCTGTGGAGTTTTAAGAAGCATCAATTGTGTGTTTATAGTGAAAATGAAAGAGAAGTGAGTTTCACGACAGAGGAAGGAAAATAAGTTTGTCTCTCTTTTAAGTAGCTTTTGGGTTTGAGGCAGAGAGACATTTGAATTGTCATTATGCCAGAGGTTTAGGGGTTCTACTCCAAATTTAGTAAGTATAGCTGCATTGAATACTTGGCATGGGAAGACCAAATAATATTTGTCCCGGATATTATGCTGTTCCTCCAATCATGTGGCCTAAAGCACTGCAACTATAGGCCCATTCTATAGGGACGTGATGTAGCTAGAGGGGATGCAAAGCACTAAGTTTTGCAGGGAGCCCCACCGCAGCGGGTAAACAGCCCCTCCCCTTTGGAGTCATTCCAGGCCGTGAGAGCAAAACGGAGGAGGGGGAGGGGCTGCTTGCACACAGCAGTGAGGCTCCCTGCAAAACTTAGTGCTTTGCACCCCCTCTAACTACGCCTCTACTATAGGGCTTCTTTTTTGGTATAATTCTTATTCTTACACACCTGACCAAAGAACATGCTGTTGTATTGTTGGAAAGAACACACAACCAAAAATGAAAGGAGCAAGAATGAAAAGCTCAAGGGTAGAGTCTGGATCTAAAACATAACAGAAGTTTCTAAAATTAATTTAGGAATAGGCACTTTACTAACAAGCCTAATGAGCAAATCACATCAATGACACAACTACTCATGCCTTTTTTTGCCTGGTGAGAATCATTCCATGGAAGACAGAAATGAGTTGGCATCTTTCAGTCTCGGAAGACCATGGTGTCACGCTCTGAATGGTGGCTCTGGAACAGAGTGTCCTCTCCAGTGCGCAAAGCCTGGATAAAGTAGGTATGGAGGATAGGCTGTTACCCATGCAGCAAATCCCCCCTCTCCACATCTCTGAAATGATCCAATGGAAAGGCAGAGGCCAATACGGTTGGTTCCAGCGGCATCGCAGGAGTTGCCAGAACGTGACTGTGTTCAGCCATGAACTGCCTCAGGGACTCCGGCTCCGGATTTTGCCTCGAGGTTGACTCCTGAAGCCTTTTCCATAACTGGATGTAGCCACAAGGCAGTGGAGGTGGAGTGGAGACAGGCAGTGGAGACAGAAATAGGCTTCTCATTATAATGCTTAAAAAAGCAACCCAAACTCTAGCATTACTTTATTTCTAACTCCATCTAATTGCAGATTTTGGACTTTGGTTTGAAAGTCTTTACAGCTGGTTTGGGAGGAGATTCACCTGTATGTACGTAGTATTGCAGTATGGGAAATGAGAGAGTTCATTGCCACACACTTAACAAAAGTGTAGTCTCTGTAGCTGTTGACTATTCTTCACCTAAGATTTTGATGGGGAGCATGAATCCTCTTGGATGAGACTAAAGCATTATCTTTACAAAAGCGCATGTTGAAAAGTTTAACTGAAACTAATGGTTCTGAATCAGAAATGAGAAGTGTGTGTGTGTGTGTGTGTGTGTGTGTGTGTGTGTGTGTGTGTGTGTGTGTGTGTGTGTGTGTGTGTGTGTGTGTTTTGAGTGACAGGTTTATTTGTGTAAAAGTATATGGGGGGACTGTTGGTGATCCAAGCATAAGACTTGAAATTATAGCCGGCCATGTGCCTTCAACTAGTTAGTTTTTCAATCCTACCAAGAAAAAAATGGTATCTGTGTAGATCAGGAGTGTCAAACATAAGGCCCGGGGCTGGATGTGGCCCGCGGAAGCTTTTTATCCGGCCCTCATGCTATCAGCTGCTGAGTAATGCTGAGGTGTTACTACTGTAAGGGCGGCCCACTTGAAAATTGGGCTTTCTTATATCTTGAAATATGATCAAGATTTGCGTATTTTCTCTTCTGCCATTTGCAGCTAATGAGTTCCTAAGTGAGAAAATGTGCTTATTTTTGGTTATGAACTGTTTAACTGTTTAATGACATCACTTCCTGCCTAATGACATCATTTCTGTCCCTCATCATGAATGCTGTTCGGTCCTTGGTATGAAATGAGTTTGACACCCCTAATGTAGATAGTATATTGTAAAGCTTAAATAATGTTATCATTCAACACATTGTATTCCTGGCTTTAGAAGTCTTGGTTTAGCAGCCAAATGCTTTTATGAGCGGGCTGAATTTCTTGCTCTTTAATCTGTAAGTTGAAGGTTATGGACCACCTCTTGTGATATCACTTCCAGCTTCCAGGAGACTTCTGCAGCTCTATTTCTTGGGCAACTGTCTACAGTAACAAATTAACTCTGCCAGTGGAGGGACAGACAATTTGTTACGGCAGACAGTTGCCCTAAAAAAACAGAGCCGCAGAACCTGGAGGAGTCTCCTGGAAGTGACATCACAGGAGAAGACCACAGAGAAGACTATAGTATGCACACGATTCCTGAACAGTTTTTATCCCACAGCCATAATTACGTTGAATAAGGCGATATAGTTGTTACCATGCTCCTGGGCTTTATGGTCTGTTATACTGTTTTTATATTATGATGCATGTTTAATCGAATGTGTGGGTGAGTATGTAAAGTGTGATTGTTGGAATTGTAGTATATATTTATGCTTGTATCTCAAAGGTGCATAAATTTTGTTGTGCTGTAGCACAATGACAATAAAGTTACTACTACTACTACTAGAGGTCAGTGTGCCATGAGAAGAAAAACATTGAGAATTGCTGCTCGAAATCATTTAAAACAGTAAAAGCTCCACAATGCTGTTCATCTTCTATGACTCTGAGCAAAAGGCATCTGAGCATCTTCTATGACTCTGCCAACCCAGCAGTTCAAAAGCATGTAAAATGTGAGTAGATAAATAGGTACCACCTTGGTGGGAAGGTGGTATTCTGTGTGCTTAGGTGTTTAGTCGGGCTGGCCACATGACCACGGAAACTGTCTACGGATAACACCTGCTCTTTGACTTAGAAACGGAGTTGAGCACCACCCCTAGAGTCGGAAACGACTAGGCTTAACACGGGGGGAACCTTTACATTTTTATGCATGCATTATTATCCATTATAATACTCCACATGTTCTGTCCAGACACACCCTCAGACAGGCCGTTGGGAGTTTGCAGGCCTCTTGTTTGATCAGCCTGCCTCTATCTCTTCTTTTCCCGTCCATCGCAAACACCTCTCTCTGATGCACAACTCTTGATGATGGAGAAGAAAAGCATCAGAATGAGATCAAAGAGAAATGCAACAGTGGCGCACATGCTCTGGGTGAGGGATTGTAAATGGTCTTGTGTCTCAAAGAGTTCTCAAGCACGCACTTCAAAATGAGTGTTGACAGGACTCCGCACGAATGCCGGAAAGCCCCTCTGAGTGTTTCTGCAATAAAAAGCCAGTGAGAGAGGCCAATGGCAGAGATCCATTACTTCAGTCAACAAGGACAGAAACTCATGGCTGTGAATAACATAAAAGGGAACTAAGAGAGGCTTGGTGAATGGGGAGGCTCCGCGATTGCTTGCTTCCTGTTCTTCTCCATGGGTGTCACCACTGAAATAGACTCTTGGCATGTCTACTCAAAAGTAAGTTATGTTCAACGGGGCTTACTCCCCCAAAAGAGTGCATAGGACTGTAGCCTAAGCATATTTGTATATTATATGATTTTTCAACCATAAAAACCATTCAGAAAGCAGATTTTATAGCAAAATGGACAGTTCCCTGTCCCCAAAGTGCTCACAATATTAAACAGTTGCAAAAGGAACACCAGCAACAGCCACTGGAAAAGATGCTGTGTGGGGGTGGTTTCTCCCCCCCCCCTGCTAAATATAAGGGCAGCACCACTTTAACAGTACCTCATTTTCATAGTTAATAGGGGTGGTCAGTCTTGTTTTGATGGGTGCTTGAAAACCTATGCATTCCTACCACCAACTTTTGCTAGCCTAAATTGCCATGAAGATGTACTGCATCTGTGCTTAGGATTTTTCCCTAGTAATTGCCAGTGCATCCCTCAATGAACATGTGGCACACATGGCATGGAAAAATGGACCACTGTATTAACCCTCAAGTACAAGAGAGAAAAAGCAGACCAGCAGCAGTACATGCAACTAAGTAACCGCAGAGTGGAGGATAGATTGTTCAAGGGATACCCGACGGCTGCTTGACCTCCAGACTGGGTGTTACCATTCTGACTCAAAGCCACATCCCTTACCAGGACATGCAGGCTTACCCCAGTCAACCCCACAAAGGTGCGAGACAGCCAGACTGCACAGGGCTATCCCAAGACACTGAGCCTTTTAATCAACCCTTGTGATCCAGGACAACTTGGGCATCTCCTCAAACTGTGAAGCCACTGAGGAGTGAGTGGGAAATGGGTTCTGCTCTGCCTTTGCTGACCTCGGGGTGCACACCAAGGGCCACTTTTTGTGTCCATGTGCCCATTTTATCTGCAAGATAAAGTGACCAAGAGTGTTTGCAGAATGGAATAGAGAACCCTTTCTTCTCTTTATGGACGCTTACAGAAGTGTACTCCTCTGTTTGCTTCCCCCCTCCTGGAATGGCTCCAGACTGATGTGAATGTCCAGGGACACCAATGACCAGGACATATTTGAGCAGGACACCATTTCCAGGATGCAAATACCCTAGTACAATGGTTCCCAAACTTTTCAGCACCTCACCCACCTCATCCTCTGAGGTGGGTCATAATGTAATGCTCCCTGTAAAACCAGAAGTTACATCTGTTAACCCATCTGGTCATTTGCATGGGGCATTCTGAGGTCTACAGAGGCCAATAGAGTGGGTTACAGGCCTGGTGCGTCCTGGAAGTGACTTCCAGGGCTTCCCAATAAGGTATTGGAGTATTACAGTAAGCATCGCATTGTGCCCAGCACACATGGACTTGCGACCCATCATTGTGTTGTGAACCACACTTTGGGAAATGCTGCTCATGAACCTTAGTAGTTGGCAACCTTCAGTCTAGAAAGACTATGGTATCGCGCTCTGAAAGGTGGTTCTGGAACAGCGTCTAGTGTGGCTGAAAAGGCCGATTCGGGTATGCTCATGAACCATACCTTACCATATGTATCAAATGCATCTGAAACCTGTTGAAAGTCTGAAATTTTCTTCTGATCAAATGTTTTCTGCCCCGCTGTGAATTGCTATATATCTGCCTCATTGCCTGACAGCTTAAACCTTCAGATTAGAAAGAAAACGATAAGTCTCGATTACACATATGAAATATTCTCAGACTTCTTCTGTACTTTAGCTACATTAGGGAGTTTCTTTGCTGATGCGCTCATTCTCTGCTCCTGAGTCCTCTCCGTGATTCCAGCGCATTAAAATGATAAATAAGAAATGAGTAATGAGCTTGGTCTCCAGAGTTCATAATATTTGACTTCTGTGGATACAGGCATGAAGGCTAAAAGATATAATGAAATTCAGAAGCTAATTTGCTGGTTATCATCTTTCGCTGTTCACATGTATTTTGGCTGGTATGTAAATGAGCACATTTTTCTCCCCCAAGAATCATTTGCAAGGCACAAAAGCATTGTGATTCTTTTCTGCAGTGTATTGCGTTTGTCTGCATGTAAAATCTCAGTGTCTTATTTTGTGTGAAATGTGTCCATGGCGAATTCTGCAGTACACATTTTAAAACTCTTTTTGGGGAGGGGGTATTGCTTCCTCATATTAAAAGCAACGGTGAATTCTTTCCTAGATGCATCATGCACCTCCCATTAATTTTAATGGGAGTTATGCGCAAGTATCAAGGAGACTGAATAGTCCCGCTAGGCCCTTGGGTTCTCTTCTATGCTTTCAGAATGAATGGGGAGGGAATTGAAAGAAAAGAAAGAACAAGGGCCTCTCAAGGACAGATACTAAATTGCCCTCTCTTCATTCATTATAAGATGTGAGGGAAGGCGAAGAAGATGATGCTCCATCAACAAAAAACAGTGTGGGTAGGTCACCTATATAGAGGTAGCTGTGAGCCATTGAGCAAATGAACTTCCGAAATGGTAGAGCAGTAAAAATGCAGGGTGTGATGTGATCCAGGGTTTGGGATCACCTCTGGAACTGTGTTTTCTCACCCAGAAAAAGCTCCCTCCCCACCTCCCTCTTGCCTCTTTCCTTGTACAAATGGATGGTTGGCACTTTTCAGATTCTGGCTGCTCACCATAAAAATCATAGGTGAAATTAGGATAATTAATATCATTGAACTTTGTCAGACCAATACTAATAATAACACCAGTATTTCTGAATGACTCTGCAACTATTAACTGAAAAGGCCCACCACTGAATGATGAAAGGGAAGCAAACAGTAACTGTTTTGTTCATACTGAATATTCGCATTTAAAGTGTTCTTGGGCGCTGTGCACACAACTGTTCAAAAGTGTAGGCAAATTTTGTGGCTCACCTCTTTGGGTTTATTTTTCAGTCTCATCTTGCCTTAAGATCAGTGGTGTAGCTAGAGGGGGTGAAAGCATTAAGTTTTGCAGGGGGCCTCACCATGGTGTGCAAGCAGCCCCTCCCCTTCAGAGCCATTGTAGGTGGCGGGAGCAAAATGGAGGCGATGGCAGGGAGGCAAATGCCTCCATTTTGTTCCCACCACTCAGATTGGCTGTGAAGGGGAAAGGAAGGGGCCACTTGCACATTGTGCTCAGGCTCTCTGCAAAACTTAGTGCTTTGCACCCCCTCTAGCTATGCCACTACATAGGGTACAGTCATTCTAGGAGGAGGAGGAGACTGAAGAAGAGATGAAAAAGGAGAGGACAAACAGAAAAGGGTTTTTAAAAAGGGTCAACAGAAGAGGGAAGGAAGAAACCCACCAATCCACTAAAAGAGGGAGGAGAGAGCCAGCCAGCCCTGTTCAACAACTCTTCTTCCTTCCACACTTCCCCAGAAGGTGGCAACAGCACATAAGACTTATATGGGGGGAGTCTTTGCCCATGTTTGGCTGACATTAGCCGAACAGATGGCCAGTGTACAGGAAATCTGAGGATGCAATCATGTAGACAGGCACAGATTGGCACTATTCTCTCTCTTGGCCTCTCTACGGTGAAAACTCTCTGTACTTTGCACTGGGAATCGAATGGAAAATCAGTTCAACTTCAGGCAAGAAGCACGTCTAACAATGGAGATCATGTGTGCCTCTGCCCTATTTCTCTCTCCATGCTTTTTCCATTCAAAATGCCAGTGCAGAATATAGAGGCAATTGGGTCTGTAGAGGTATTAAAGCCAAGAGCAATCTGCTCCGCGTTCGTCAAGAGAATCATGTTCCTGAATAGTCAGTCATCTTCCTCATCAACCGTGATATCTTAGGCTGTAGTCAGGAAAGACAGAAGAAACAAGGATGGCTATCCCTGTATATAGCTTTGGAAGATCTACTGCCCACCGTCACAGATTCCCTGGGCTTTGCGCTCCTCAAACGGCCAGGGAGTTGGAATGAGAGAGAATTATTGTGAGCCTTATCGGTCGCTCAGGGGGCTAGCACAGGGGTGGGGCAATTACGTGGGCCCACGGTTCTGATGAATGTAGAACTTTTTAATTGATTAGTTAAGCCAACTCTTATTGCAATCCTTTTAAAATATTTGCTTCCGACCATTTACTCCTCCCTCCTTCTTGCTCAGGTTGATTCCTTTCTGACCATCCCCATTTTCATTCTTCTCCTCTTAGATTGGAAGCAGTGGCATAGCCTGAGGGGGTGCAAAGCACTAAGTTTTGCTCATCCCAGCATGCAACGGGCCCCTCCCCTTCAGAACAGCATGCCTCTGTTTTGCTCCCCCTGCCTGGAATGGCTCCAAAGCGGAGGAGGAGGGACCCCTCGTATGCAGCAGTGAGGCTCCCTGCAAAGCTTAGTGCTGTGCACCCCCTCGATCTAGGTCACTGATTGGAAGTGTAGCCATTTCCCACTGTCTGCTGTTCCTTTTATTTCCTTCCCCACTCCAGCCCTCCATCTTCTGCTCCAGCTCATGGAGATCTTCCTTTGGATCCAACCACATAAGCGGGGGTTGCTTCAATGCCACTTCCGCCATATCCCTTATCTCATTATACAAATCCTTTTATCCCTTGGCAAACTCATCTGGAGTCAGCTTTGCCTGGGTGGTGTCAGTATTTAAGAATACAGTAAGCCGGCCAAGATAGCTGTGGCCTTATAGATGTGCCAACCAATCACAGAGCCTTAATGCCCTTTCCATTTGCTTACTGCTTCATTCCTTATAAGTAAAATCTTTAGTTACAAGGCGTTGCTGTCCTGCATTTCTGCTCCCACCCACTTTGAAATCAACCATGGTTAAGGTATGAGAATGACTATTGCAGTCTTAATACAACTGTAGTTATTATGTCAGTTGAGTTTCATCTGTTTTGGTCTCCATTCCCACCACTGTAATCATGTCAAAAGCTGCATGGTGTTTGGCCTATATAATTATGATTATATATTATATATTTAATTATAATTATCTATATCCAATTAAATATAGATAAGTATCTAAGGGTGCAATCCTAACTTGCACTGGAAACAGGCAGGCCAGTGGGCACAAGTTTGGGGCTGCCTGCAGACCAGCCCAGGGCAAGGGGAAATGTTTGCCCTTACCCCGCATTGCACTGCGGCTGCTCCAATGGGCTGACAAGGTGATGCAAATCTGAGCAGCCCAGGACTGCCCTGGGCAGCCTGGGAACATGGTCAGGATCCGCATAATCGCTGGATCCTAGTCCTGCCTCCTGCTCCCCAGTCACCCACTGCCCGCTCTCCTCCCGCCTCAAAACACCTCCCTGCCCTCCCCACGCTGCCTCCAGACCCCTGCTTCGGCTGAGTTTGGTCGATGCAGCTCACTGTTTCCCCGGGGCCCGCATCAGCGTGTGCAGGCCTATCTTCCATCAGAGTGCGACACTTTTGGGTCAGCGCAAGGGACTTGTGTTGGCCCAAGTGCCAGTTAGAATTGGGCCCAAAGTGTGTTGAGTGCCATGACTGTATCTGCTTTTTCTGTCTTCTTCTCTTTGGACATGAGAGCGTTCGCACTAGCAGGTAGACGGAGGAAGCTATGAAATCACAGTGACTCTATCAGACAGATTAGCCACTTGTTCATTTTCCCCCATGCACCACTGTCACGGGTTGAACCCCGGCCTGACTGGTAATTTACTGGCTGCACAGTATCAGGCCTGAAGCCTTGGCCAAACCAGGAGTGCACAGCATCCTGGGAGCTTCATGCTGATGCAATATCTGGTGATATTGCATCAGGTTATTTCATGTGTGTGTGTGTGTGTGTGTGTGGCAGCAGCCTCACAGTCAGCATGACTGTGCAGTAATTTCCAATGCTGTGATTGGCTGCAAAAAATATAAATGTCCAGCAGAGGCAAGCAAGTGTGTGGGAGAAGCAGAGCATTGTGAGCCGGAGGCTACGTTGGTTGGAGAGTGGATCGTGTACCGTTGTACTACTTGGACTTGTAAATATCTGTACATATAGTAAAGGAGGAGTGTGGTGGATGACTTCTGCCTCTGAGTCTTCCTTGTCGCCGGGGGTGATTGTGGTTCGGCCGTGTGGCACAGAAACATCAAACAGCTGTGCATAGCAGCTCGTAACAACCACCTACTCAAAGAGGTGCACATAATGAGTCTGGAAAATTTGCTTAATTCTCCTAAACTTCTCAAACGTTCAGGAATTAAGTGTGGAGGAAGAAGGGAAAGATGCACAACATTTTCTACTGAACAGAATTCTGTGCGACTGAACAATCATCTATGATTTTCAAGGCTCCTCTGGTTTGCTAGCAATTTGGTATATTTTGTGTAACTGAAGTAAAATTACCCGTCGCACAGTTTCCAACTAAGAAAGCGCACTGTAAACAAGATTTGACTTTACAGTTAAAAATTTCTTCACCTCCATGTTGCTCTTTGAAGTAGAAAGTAATTTGATTGTTCACCCTGCTTTTCTTTTTAACAAACAACTGGATTATCTTAATTGTACTGGCACCACCCTGTATCTGTGGGGGACACGTTCATGGTCTCCCCACGGACACCCGAAACCACGGAATAGGGGGAACCCTATTTCCATTGCCCCCATGCCCTCTGTGGACCCCCTGCACCCCATTACCTATGCTTATGTTGGTTAAATTTCCTGAAGCGATAAGGTGTCTTGCTTGAACAAACACTATAAGCCAGTGGTCCCCAAACCAAGCCGTGGCTCCATGAGGAGCCGTGGAAACCAACCAAGGGAGCCACAGAATCCTTGCGAAAAACCCACTTCCCTAAACAATGTATAGCATTGTATCTCTAATGGGGCTCCATGACCAATGGCCCAATAGGTCAAGGGAACTGCCTATCAAAAAAATTTGGGAACCACTGCTATAAGCGAAATGCTTATAGAAGGCAGACTAAGAGCAAATGTTCCCTTCCTTTTTTGTGCTTCCTGTTGCTCTCAGTGTCTTTTCTAGTTTGCAGGTTGCCTACGTACCGATCTGGCTATGGTTGTTGGCAACCTTCAGTCTCGGAAGACTATGGTATAAGCCTACAGCACCTGGTATTCCCTGGCGGTCTCCCATCCAAGTATTAACCAGGCCTGGCCCTCCTTAGCTCCTGATCTGGCTATAAGCTTTTTGCTTAGAGTGTTTGTTCAAGCAAGTCATTTTATCGCTTCAAGGGAATGTAATTAGCATAAACAAAGGTAATGGGACATGGAGGGTTGTGGGGAGGTGCGGGGAATGGTGGATAACTGGATCCGCAGATACCAGGGGGACACTGTACAATGAAATGAATCCAAAACCTGCTTCCTTGCCTTCAGCAATAGTTTCCAAAAGGCAGAAAAAGCCTTTCTTCAGTCTCTCCAAGTGTTCTGAAGTTGTTGTTATAGATGGGAGGAGTCCAGAAAAATAAAGCAGAAATAATGTGATCCTAAGAAGACCTGACGGAGATGTTTTTCTCTTCCGACACATTTAAGTTAGTTTAAGGCCTCTGACGATGAAAAATTAATCAATACTAATGCTTCATAAGAGAAAGATGACACCTGCTCTTTGGAAGCGATTGCTGATTGTATTGATTGATGGAAGCAATATCCCTTCTGCCTCATGCAGACGTTTAGAGCAACACAGGCTAATGTGTCGGTGAATTAATTCAGTTTTGGCTCCTTGCAAGTCTAAATAGCTGTCGGGGGCTTGACTGCTTTCAGAACTGTAGGTCGTCATCGTAGTGACACTACAGAGTCTTCTGCTGAAGCCAAAATATAGCTATGGCCCAATTCCATGCCCTGTTGGTGTGCGCGATGCAGGGCTGCAGGTGCAGCCTGCATGCTGATTGGAGACCAGCCTGGCAGGACTTACCCTCTCAGCCACCACATGGTCCCCGATGGGACTCCTCAGACCTACACCAGCTCTTTTGCTGGCAAAGCTCTGCCAGGGACATGTCAGACCAGTGGCGTACATAGGGTGGTCAAGGGGGACAAGTGCCATGGGCGGCGCACCTGTGGAGGTGGTGCTGCCATTCACAGCCACCACCACCCCCCATTGCCTGCTTTTTTCACTTGGCTGGCTGCATCATTGGGGGGCGGGTTGAATAAGATTGGGCTGTAAGTCACACATATGTTCTCTTCTATGGTTAAATATGGTGCAAATTTTAGTGTATACTCTACCAGCGTTGATAAAGAATGGCCCGTTTTCTAAGTATGAGCATTGATATCTATTTGTGTTAGAGGTCCAGTAGCCACAGACCTTAATCAACGTCACTTCTCAACTTCAAAGATGTTTTTTTGCTTGCTCCGTAATGTGTTTTGCCCTTGGAAAATGAATCTGTTAAATCTGATCCTTTTTCACGTTGACATGATTTGCTGCAACAGAACTGTCACAGTGCATTTCAATTAGGTTTGACTTCCTTACCTAAAAGGTCTTAAAAGCTAATTGGCACCGAGTGCCTTTGTCTTTGTATAGCAGATAAAGACCTAATTAGCTGGTCAGGCTGGGGAGGGAATACTCTGGGCTGCTGCAATGTCCCGATCATGAAGAAGCACGTCTTTAAAGAGTGGGGATCATATTACAGTATTCTTAGAGATGATGAAACAAAGTATCTCTTTATATAAAAGAGAAGTGAAATTATGCTTAAAAGGAGGAGACTCTTCTATATAGAGGATATGGTTTAGCAACAGGTGTTGTCAGATATTAAATGAGCTGAAGGGCTATGAGCCAGTGTTACTCTGGTATCTGATCTAAGAAGGATGCTTTATCAAATATGGAGGTTCATATTGATTGATGGAGACATAATGCATATGTTCCCCCAAGAAGCTAATCTGATGTCTGGCTTGGTTCCTTTCTACAAGGGCAAGATTCCCAAAGCCCTGGGGCAAAAGTAACCTATTTGCCTTCTTGACCCAGCCACAATATCATTTCATATGTATGAGAACTTAATTGACATAGGGGAGTTTTCTTTAAACCTCCTGTGGTCTAATTCCTTTCCCAGCCTCCTTTCAAGCCAGGAAAGACCTATTAAGCCATTTTATCTTTCACTGAGCAGAGAACAAATGGCCTAAAACCATGTCTGCTTGCCCTCTCAAACCCCTACTTTCCTTCTTCAATCCCATGCGCATGAAAGATTGCTGCCTCCCTATAGTCAACATTCAGCTTTGTTTTGTAAGCAAGGATGCCACTAGCCCATATGGTGCCTTTGGGCACATTAGAAAAAAAGGAGCACCTTCCTCTAGGCTGGAAGGGACGTTCCGTTCCGTTGATATTCCTCTTCCTTCTGATGTGAACAGTCTCTCCTTAAATGTGTAACTCTTGCACAGTGCACAACCCTGTTGCACGAAGTAGCCCTGTTTGTAAGAACTGATGATACTGCCTTTGTGTGCCATCCACACACCAAACTACAAGGACAGTTCTTGGTGTAGAGTTGCCTTCCCAAGCGACTCATTAAAGCTTGGCCTTTGACATGCCTTGGAGGCATTCTAAGACCTTCTTAGATAGCTGCAGTTAATAAAGGAGGGCCTTTAGGGGGAAAGAGGTGTTTCCATAATTGGATTCATATCTTTGCTAGGAGGTATGAGGAAGGAATGAGAATGGTGGGGGTTGAGAATGAATTGTAGAAATAAGTCTTGACAGGAGGAGTGCATATGTCTCTTTAAAAAAAAAAGTGAGCTCAAGTCATCTCTACATGCTGGGATGTAGCCGCCCTGGGTCCCTTTTTGAGAGAAGGGCGGGATAAAAATAAAGTTTTATTATTATTATTATTACATGCTGTGTATAGTATTCAGGAAATTAGAGGTAGGACTTTATAAGGAATGAATTGTATTGGTCAACACTTAAGGAGATTTTTGTGAGGTCTCTGAGTACGGATTTGCATTTTACATGTCGGTTGGGTAAGTGGCTAAGCTAGAGGGGGTACAAAGCTCTAGGTTTTGCAGGGAGCCTCACCACAGTGTGCAAGCTGCCCCTCCTCCCCCCGTTCATTAGCTTCCTGCCCAGAATGGCTCCAAAGGGGAGGGGCTACATGCATGCTGCGGTGAGGCTCCGTGTAAAACTTGGTGCTTTGCACCCCCTCTAGCTATGCCACTGGCTGGGTTTTTTGTCTTTGGAGACAGAAGTGTTTCAGCTTCCCTTTTGTCCCAGCAACAACCAGGGCCCGCACATCAAATGCATTTGCTGTGGTCTGATGCACACATCAGAAAAGATGATGCTGTAATATGAAACGAAACAAATCGTAAACCGTTTTAAAAATCTGCTCTCCAAAGATTTTACAAACCTACAGATATTTTGCAGGCAGCTCCTTTCTTGCCTGCTTCTTCCCAAGTCTCTTCCTTCCAACTCCTTCCCAGCCAATTTTTCAAACAGCCATGTAGACCCTAAAACCAGCTATAAAATCCAGACTCTGTCCTGTAAAAAGACATCCTCAAACAAGGCAGAAAGCGACAAGCCGTAGAGATTTGAGTCTTTCCCAGCCAATGAGGGTTGCACATTTTGAATCCCCTTTTCTACATTGAAAGGGAAATTCAACTGTGTTTCTTATTAAAAGCTGTCCTTAACCCTACATTTATAATGCAATTTAGGCTGTGGTCCTAAATTAGTATGGCTTTCCTTTTCAATTAGTCTGTGGAACTCCTTGCCACAGGATGTGCTGATGGTTTCTGGCCTAGATGCCTTTCAAAGGGGATTGGACAGATTTAGGGAGGAAAAACCCATCACGTGTTATGAGCCCCGATGGGTATATGTATCATCTTTGTTTTAGAAGTAGTTTACCTCAGAATGCCATGTATAAGGGAGTGGCACGAGGATGCAGGTCTCTTGTATGCTCCCTGAGGCATCTGGTGGGCCACTGTGAGATACAGGTAACTGAACTAGATGGGCCTTGGGCCTCAACCAGTGGGGCTCTTATATTCTTGTGTTCTTGGATGTAAGCTCCATTGAACACAGTGGGATTTACTTTTAAGTAAACCTGCATAAGATTGCACAGAAAATCTACCCCATAATTTATCCTATACCTCCTCATCTCCATATACAGTAGTTTATTTTTCTGTAACTATATCCCCTTTTTCTCAACAATTAATCTGTAGCATGACTGGTACCAAGCAAGTAAGCTCAAAAACCCAATTTTGGTGACAATTCTTGTTCAGCTGAGATCCAGACTCTCCGTTTCCGCAGAAAGAATGTTCGCTTATGCTCATTTAGAGCTTTAATGATGGTTCTTAAAACCCCCCTCATTAGTATTCACTACTGATGACTGAAACAGGTCTACCCATAATTTCTGCTTCTGCCCCATCAGAATGTGCATACAATGTTTAAAACCATTACACAAATTCTGTTTCACTTGATTTAATAGAGGACACCGTGGACCAAAATAGCACGTTGGAAAAAAAGCCCTATTCATTCAGAAAATTCAGAAATTAATTGACTTTGACAGCCTCACGCAACAGTAGCTATCTTCCAGCACTGCTATTGTCAGTAATCCAGAGATTCTCCCTAAGGGGTGAACCATAGATGGTAGCAGTGGAGTGAATGCCCACCTAGTAAAACGTCACGAACAAGCAGATACATACAGTCTTTCATTGCATACAGCCTGAGGTATTCAATCTGTGCGTCCCTCTTCCCTAGTGAGGCGTGACTCGCCTCAAGGGGTGTCGCCGGGCATTGCGGAGAGAGAGGCTGCTCTGCTCAGCTCAGCTGCACGTGCTGCCTGCTGACTTGCTGCTTTTCTGCAGCTGTGAACGAGGTGGGTGAGGCTGGGAGGGCATGTGAAACATGGTGGGGGGAGGCGGGAGAGAAGGCTGGCTGGGCAGGCAGGCAGAGGTGCCGCATCTCATCATGGAACTCTCTCCATGTGCAACCTCGCCCCAAGGACTACATTTCCCAGTGTGCCCCTCGCCCTGGGCATCCTGGGATTGGTCAAGGCTGCTTGGGAAGGAAGGAGCCAGCCTGCTCCTAGTGGGGGGGGGGTGTCCAAATGCCCTAGCCTGCATCCCTCCGTCTTGCCTGGGGGGAACGGGGTGGCATCTGCATGTTGGGTGTGTGTGTGTGAGAGAGAGAGAGCGAGAGAGCAGCCCCCATCTACTTTGGGGTGAGTTGTAATCTTGCTGTATGTGGCTGCAATCCTTTCCACACTTTCCTGGGAGTAAGCCCCATTGACTCAAATGGGGCTTACTTCTGAGTAGACCTACATAGGTTTGGGATCTGTGTCAGTTTAACCCAGGACCCTCACCTTTCTCTTTTTCCTCCCCCTTCAAAAAAGAAAAAAAAGCCATGGATTGAACTGAGACCATAAGTCCTCCTTTTACCCCTGCCTTATTTTCCCCAGATGAAATAACACATACAGAACTGCTATTTACCCTGTTAGGAAAAATTCTGGGGCACATTGCATTTCCCTAACTGGGGCAAATAGTGGCTTGGAATCATTGAATTAAATCAGAAAAAAACAGTTGGTGGGGGGAGTGTTAAATTTTCCTTCCCCAGTACCATAGTCCCTTTCCAAGGTGGGGGACACAGACTTTGCTACTTGTACAAGCAATTAAAAGTGATAGGAACTCTGATGCTGGACCTCTGACATCTCATCTAGTTTGGTTCTGAGCATGTAATATCGGGAGGTGGAGGAACATGTATGTATGTGAAACATTCGCATCTTTATTCTGGATGGGGAATGAGAAAACAGACCTGAAACGTCAGAGAATGCAAGCCTAGACATACCCTGAAAGAACCAAGCTTGCTAAATGTCAGCTTCAGGTTCAGTCAATCGATTGTTGAACCAGATTGTTGAACCACATGCATCATCCCGTGTGACTCCAAGAAACCTTTAATCAATTCCCACTGTGACATCCTGCCAATTATGTCTGGGGAGATGTGCTGGTTAACCGTTGCTCTGCCTTGCTTGTTTAGCAGGACTGTAGGAGTTAGGAGCTGTCTATTAGTCGGAGAAGTTCCTGTTTACTTCAAGCCCCTGAAGAGAAAACAAATACAATAAAAAAGTACACTGAGAAATATTTTTCTTTTCTTTTTTTTTGAAAGCCACCCAGCCCTCCTTCAAATAACTGCCGTTTGGGATATCTGTCATGTTGAAATCGTTTTCATACGGTTCTGAATTTGATTTCAGTTTTATAGTTGTACTTAAGTTGGCTAAGAAAACTTAATTAGGAATGTGTGTTAGTTGCATTCAAAAATAATATAAATTATGTTTATTCCAGGGGCCAGAAATATGATGTCACTTACATTTTTCTCGTAACAAAATATATTCTAAAAATAGATATAAGCACCATTTTTATTTGTGGGCAAAAGTGCATTGAAAGCATACTTGGATATTCTGTTCACACTTCAGACAGCCCAATCCATTTCCTCCCACCACAAACCCCCCCCCCATGCAGCAGTGCCAAAATGGCAATCACTACATCCTATAGTGGGAGCAGTCCTGGAGGTCCTTTTGGTAGAGGTAAGCCTCTATGTCTATGACATAGGTCTATGTGGATCCATGCTGTGGGATTGGTCTATGTGGATTAACTTTCAGAAAAGCTAAAATAACAGTTGGAAGTGACTTCTGATTTCATGATCAAAAACCAGAAGTAGTTTCCTATTGTGTTTTTTAAACTTTCCTTATGCTTGGGGAGCCCTGCAGAGATGTCTGTGGGACTCCCTGCACCCCTCAGAGGCCGACACAGGTGGAGGCAAGTGGAAATCCCCCTGTCCTTTGCAATGGCGTAATCCTGGCGATCACATCGCTGCCTTCTCCCCACCCCCACAAAGACATAGTGTTTCCCAAACTTAAGAATATAAGAAGAGCCCTGCTGGATCAGGCCAAAGGCCCATCCAGTCCAGCTTCCTGTATCTCAAGGAAAAGTTTGGGAATCCCTGCTATAAGGCAGCCACTCTAGTTAGGCAGCTACACAGTCTGTTGCTTCTGGCTTCATACATTCTAAAACGGGCGCAGAACTAATCCTAACAATATCTGGGTTAACCTGATTATTTCAATGACCAATCTACCTTCCACAGCTGCTTGTGCACATAACTCTTCAGGGCATGGTTCAATGGGTCTATTTTTAATGTTTACTTTTCTGCTTGTAAAATGGTCTGGGTGAATTTCACAAGCAGAAGGATGGTGACAGATGGTGAGGGGGTGAGTAGAAGTAATCCATAGCTACCAAGAGGGTATATAACATCTATCATACGACGGAAGAAGTGGGCTGACATCCAGAACTACTGTTAATTCACAAAGGAACACTTTTTGGGAACAGTCCTGAACAGACAAGGAGTCTTGTCTGAAGCAAGATGAGAGTAAGCAATAATCTGTTTTCATTTTCACTCGTGTTTATGGATTCCCATTGACTGATTGATTTAAAAGATTTCTACCCCACCTTTCCTCTGCTAAAAACAGATGCCCAAGGTGGCTTACAATTTATAGATTTAAAAAAAATACAATATACAGAATTTTTGTTCTGTTCCCCCATTTCTTCATTACTCCTGCGTAGGAGAATCGCCGATTTTCAGTACACGTACCTCTGAATTTACTTCTGTTTTATTGTCTGTTTCACACACATATTCACCCGCTTGATGGTTCACAACTGAACATGTGTACTAAAAAGCATTCTGTTTGAGGAATTATTGGATAATAGGCAGGCTCTGCCCTAGCTGTGATGGCTGTTCTCACCTGTGCAAGTCATCAATTGATGTGTGAATTCGCTCTGTAGCTAAGGCAGTGATTTTCAACCTTTTTCGTCTCATGGCACACTGGCAAGGCACTAAAATGGGCAAGGCACACCATCGGTTTTTTGACAATTGACAAGGCACACTGTGCTGTCAATGGGAGGCTAACATCCCCCAATGGTCCTATTGATAAATAACCTTCTCCCAAATTCCCGTGGCGCACCTGGGGACCATTTGCAGCACACCAGTGTGCCACGGCACAGTGGTTGAAAATGGCTGAGCTAAGGGTTGCGGGAGAGTAGAAACCACTTGGATGCCTGACAAACCCAACTCTGGAAGCATCTTTGCTTTGCTGCATTCCATACTGATACCCAAAATAGAGAGCAGCATCAAAAGGAGAAGCCATAGCTAAAAATGATGGTTCTCAATAGGTACAGCCTTATGGCAAAAATAATCACCTTTTCATCTGATTAGCCAGTCTAGGGGCTATGATCACCATGGGGTTCACCATCCCTATGGCAAGCTTCCCATTCCTTTGCTTGTACTAACACATGGATCCTGCTAAAAAATGTAGTGAGGTTCCCTGTTTTTTGTCTAGGGCAGGGGCCCCCAAAGTGTGTGTCATTGCACCTTAGGGCATTGCCACACACTCACAGAGGATGTCCCTGGTGGCACCTCCTACCTATTCCTCAGGGCGCCACCATCTTGGATCTCACAAAACCTCACAAGATCCAAGATGGTGGCACCCAGCTGAGGAGGCTACGGGGGCATCATGACTCAGGAAGGTTTGGGAACCACGGTGGCCACCACTGGTGGAAAATGGTGGCCACCAATGGGAGTAGGGAAACTCACCGTCTGTTGGACAGAATTTGCATGGAGGCTTCAATTAACTGATTGATCTCCAACAGGTAGGTCAGGATCCATAAGTTGGTCAAACAAGTAGTACTACTGCTATGTTGTTTTCTTTCTTTCTTCCTTCCTTCCTTCCTTCCTTCCTTCCTTTCTTTCTTTACTTTTACGTAAAAGTAAAGAAAGGAGATAAGAGAGAGAAACAGAGAAAAACAGAAGGATAAATTAGAAAAAAGGAAGAAAATATGGTAAAAGTAATGACAAATCAGTCCCATATTACAAGATGGAGTTCAGTGTGAGTTCCTGGTCTGAAATAGTTTAAAATATCTGTAGCAGCTGAGCTATAGCTGGTGGGAGGAGGGCCCACTATGGGGGATGCTGTTTCTTGTGCTATGTGCAATGTATTGTCTGGAAGTACGGGGGCCCCCATATCCACGGATTCCATACCCGCAGTTTCAGGTATCCATGGATTGGGTCTGCGAGACCCCCTGCACGTGCCCCGTCTGGAGGCAAGGGCAGCTCTGCTCCCCTTGCCTCTGGAAGGTTTTCTGAGCCCCACAGAGGCCACACACATCCCCCACAGCCTCTACAGGCTTCAGAATGGCTGTTTGGTGCAAAAAAAAAGTGACTTCCTGTTTCCTCCGGAAACGGGAAGTGATGTTTTCAATGCCTCTTAAGGCATTAGGACGACCTGGGAATGTATGGGATGTATATTTGGTTGATATATATGACAAATGTTGTCCTACAATATCTTGGGGATCGGATTTGAATATTCCTCGTGGAACTCTGAATCTGCAGTGGAGGAAGACCAAGCTTGATTGCTGGTAATTGTGAGTGCTTTCTCTCCTGGATACATTCTGTGTTTCAAATCGATGTTGTGCTAATTAAATAACACATACAGGAACCAGGAGTAAATTGCATTCTGTGCAAGCTACCCCCCACCCCCCAGGTGCTGCATGTCAATTGGTCACATTCAGCTCATTAGCCATAATAAAGTCAATATGTGTTGACAAAGCTAGAAACAACCGGAATGTTTTTTTTCCCTCCGGTTGCTGTTAGCAGCTGAACCAAGCCTTATGTATATGAGTGTGTGATGTTCATGAAATAGAATAATGCATAAATGTCAGGGGTTGTGGAAAGCTCTTTTGAACACTTGATGAAATGTACACAATCAATTTAAAATGAGAAACACAGTACCCAGAGGCGGGTCACACGTGAGATGTGTTGCATTTTCGGCAGTGCAATACAGAAATCCCTGGCCGCAATGGTGGAGTTCAGGACCAGCAGTTGGCCGTGTCCTTAGAAAAGAAGCCACAAGTATGCACCTTGATCAGAACTACAATGCATGGAATTAGGTCAATTGGAATCAATGGGGTTTTAGTTCAGAGTAAGTGTGTTGAGCATAATCTTTTCAATCTAGAGCAGTGTTTCTCAAACTGTGGGTTGGGACCCACTAGGTGGGTCGTGAGCCATTTCCAGGTGGAGCCTCATTCATTTCAATATTTTCTTTTTCATATATTAGACTTGATGCTACCATGGTATGTGACTGCATTTGGGGGAATGTTACACATCTGTACTTTTAACAGGCTACTATGTATAAGCTTTTAACAATGATAGTAAATGGGACTTACTCCTTGGTAAGTCTGGGTAGGATTACAGCCTAGAATTGTTAAAGATTTTCCTGCTTGATCCTCTGGTCGTGACATCACTTCTGGTGGGTTCTGACAGATTCTCATTCTAGAAAGTGGGTCCCGGTGCTAAAAGTTTGAGAACCACTGGTCTGGAATATTTTAAAAATAGATTATCCTTTTCTGTTTGCTGAATGGAAATGGCTTAAAGCAGTGTTTCTCAAACTGTTGGTCTAGGACAAATTCTGGACGGTTCATGAAACTGACATGGCAGGTTAGGCTATGGACTCCATGTTCCACTCGTATAGTGCTTCTCAAGGAAAATCCATGCACACACTCTGCATTCTCTCTACAGTGTGCTCTTGCATGCATGAATACATACTGTACATAAGGACCTCCACCTATGACTGGATTCCTAATTGCATGGATTCGTGCTATGCACATACACATGTAGGCACATTGCAGATATGCAGGCACATGTTTCTATGGCAGGGTCTGGCACCTGCTGTTGCAATGCAACCCCCAAGAAGTGAGTGAATTTTGCAACTCCATTTGTAGGCAGTAACATCCAAAATTCCAGGGTAAATGTTAGCAGCATGATTTAAAAAAATATATATAACATGTCCCCTTTAGAGCCAAGGGGGACACATTGCATTAAACATGTCATTTGCCTGACCACACTTAACTATTACTAAATAGCAATGGTTAGGACCTGATGTGGATTAGAATCAGGAAATGGGAGAGGGAGTCTTAAATGCTCCCAATGCAGTTCCAATCTGGCTACAATTTGGCACCAATGGGAGTGTTCCCCCCAGAGGCAAAAAGCAGCCATATGGTAACTGAGATTATTTTTTATTGTGTACTTTGGGACAGATGACATTTTCTCGATTGATTTAAGTACTACTGTCCCACAAATAGGTGCATGTTGCAGTGTTTTAAACTGCTTTCAGCATTTTTGGATAGTACAGAATAGGAATCAAATAAATGGACATCACAGATAGAATCCAGTATACACTGACTTGGGAGCAAGAACCATAGAAGTCAATGGGATTTACTTATGAGTCACATACATAAATTCAGGCAGGGCTTTTGAGATTATTGGTGATTCAACTACTAATTGTATAAGTGCAAATTATACCTGGATAGTCTCATAAAGATGAACAGGGAGGCTCCCCTTGCCTGTATACCTGAGCAATAATAATTATGCCATCTCCAGACCTTGCCCCTCATGTGAAATGTCTCTTCTCTGTACATTCGACTTCCGATAAATTGCAGAGGCAGCAGGCACCTGAGATGCATCCCAAAGGAGCAAGTCTCAGCAATCCTGGGACCTGTTATGCAGGCAGCTTACTGTACAGGGACTGAATGAGAATTGTGTGCTATTTCTCTGTTGGCTTAGAAACCGGTGTGATTACAGTGAATCACACCCTGATGAGAAAATGAGACAATCAGTGTCTTGCACATGGACACATCTGAAAAAAGTGGAGAAACCAGGAAATTATACAAGGTACGATGACTTTTTCTGCAAAACGACAGAAGTGTTTATTAAGTCGGGCTGAGACCGCAGGGTGTGTGCCGTGGACAAATGGGTGGATTCTACTGATTGTGACTTGTAAGCATGTGTTTCTTGAATGGCAAACTCAAACATTTTCGGTTGGATTGTCAAGTAGCTTGATTGCATGAGTTTACTGAGAGAGGGGAAAAAATTAGGAACGAGCTTTTGCTATTCTAAGTAGATATTTTATGAACAGGGCACAGTCATTAAAAAGAATGAGTTGTCTTCCATTTTATAACCATTTCATTCAACTGAAAGTTTTGTGCCATCTGGTCTAGAAAGAATCTTTTTGGCAACTTGATCCAAAGCATATTTTCATGGAAAGCTGTGTTGGCTTCGGGGAAATTTATTTTCAAGAAAGCCTATTCACCCTTCAGGGATGTTTGAGACACTCACAGATAATGTTGCACTTTAGCCACAATGAAGATGAGTGACTGCGAGTTATGAAAGTGCTTTTTTCCCGTTTTCTGGAAATTGAACTTAATAAGGCCATAATCAATTGCAATTTAACATTTTTTTTTTTGAGCTAGTGATGTAAATTCTGCTGTTTTCAAGCTTTCTCGGAGGTTCATGATAGGAAAGAATATTAAGGGAAACAATGAAAAAATTAAAATTATTCCAGTCCAGGTACAGTCAACTGGGACTCCATCCAGCCCTCCCAAATCATGTGATCTAGCCCCCTGGTGGCCTCAGCAAAAATAAATCAAAGTGTTTTAACAAAACAGTTTCATTCATAAGGAATCAAAGTATAGCTACTCACACAGTATTGTGAGTAGACACATACAGGTGTCTGTATAATTTACACTGTTTTTATGTGTGCTTTAGCTTTGCAGTCAACACAGGGCTGAGGACGTCTTGAAAATGTACAGTACAGTTGCTTCTAGCTAGTTACATTAACAGCCCAATCCTAACTTGTGCTGGAACAGGCAGGCCGGCAGGCCTGTGCTGTATCCAGCTCAGGTTTCGGGCTGCTTGTGGGTCAGCCCAAGACAAGGGGAGACTTTTCCCCTTAGCCCGGGGAGAGCCACAGCAGCCTCAATTGGACTACTTGGATCTGTGCTGCCTAAATCGGTGGCGCAAATCCAAGCAGCCCGGGACTGCCCAGGGCCGCCTGGGAATGGAACTAGGATTCAGCTTAAGTGCCAGATACTGGCCCCACCTCCCACTCTCCGCCCACCCCAGGAATGCCCACCAGCCACCCTCTTCCTGCCCTGAAAACTCCTTCCCACAACTTCCCCACACACCTCCAGACCCCTGCACCAGGTGAGTTCAGCCAACGCAAATTCACCATTACCACGGCTTAAGTCAGTGCAAGGAGGCCAGCACATAGCTATGCTTTCGCCTATCTCCCCTTGCTTTACAGCACTTTCAATCTGGGGACATGATGTCTTGTGGCATGCCGAAACTGTAAGCACCTGTCACAGGGGAAGGGGAGGATTCACCCAAACCCTGGATCTGGCCCATGGGCTGGGATTTGGAGGGCTGGAGAATAGATGGGCCTCAGAATACTGATATTGGCCATCCTTGATATAGTCCAGTGATTTCCCTACTGTGAACCACAGTGCCCTCAGGCACTGCAGTGAATTCACAGAGGTGCCACAGAATGTCCCCAGCAGCCTCTTCTTCCCAGCTCTCCAAAGTGCTGCTATCTTGGATCTCATGCTATTCAAGATGCTGGTGCTCAGGACAGCCGAGAAAAAGAGGCCGCTGTGAAAGAAGGGTGCTGTGACCACTGTAACTCTGGGAACCCTTGATCTAGTCCACAGCTGATCAATTGTTTTGTTGAAAGGAATATTGTAAATGATTGACTTTACTCATATTCACATAACATTTAGTTAAGCTTTAGGGCTTTGCGTAGTCTCTGGTCCCATTGCTTCAGTTAACTGGATTAGAATGAGCCAGAATGATTTTCAAACACCAATCCTTTATGACAGCCATTTTCAACCACAGGAGTTTGGGGGAGGGTCATTTATTAGTAGAGCTATTGGGGGATGTGAGCCCCCCACCAACTCAATGGTGTGCCTTCTCAATGGTCCAAAAACTGATGGTGTGCCTTGACAATTTTAGTACCTTGTCAGTGTGGTGCGAGATGAAAAAGGTTGAAAAGCACTGCTTTATGATAGCCAGAAAGAATTATATGTTGCCGGTGAGAAAGGCTAATTGGTTAATTTGACATGTAAATGGAAAGATCAATATATTCTATTGAATATTATGATCTTAAAGAACACAAATTTAGAAGATGCTTTCAAATAAAATTATCCTTTTTTTATTTCCTTAAACCATTATCCTATCCCAAGTGTAAAATATTGTATTCTCTAATTGCATGTAGTATTTTAAGGGGCAACACAATATTCTTGGCCTCTTTATTCTATGTAGGAATCCTTTTTTTTTTTTTTTTTTTTAATATCCTGGTGAAACTGAGCCAGTAGATCACATTTCAGCACTACTACAAATAGTTATATTTTTAAAATCACCCATAGCATTTTAAACTGCCAGGCAGCAGCCCTGAAATTGACAGGGGTAAACATTAACCCTGGGCATATGATAAAACAAGAAAGGGAAGATCAGGATACAATCGGTCCTCAGCATCCAGGGGGGTTCTGTTCAGCGCCATCCACAGGGGTCCCTTTGAAGGCATTCTGGGAGAGGGAGCAAAATGGAGGCGATTGTCCCCACCCAGAATAGCTCTGAAGTGGAGCACCTGCTGCAGTGAGGCTCCCTGCAAAACTTAATGCTTTGCACCCCCTCTAGCTACTGCATATTCACCTTTGTTTTGTTCCCACTGCCTGGAATGGCTCCAAAGAGGAGGGGGAGGGGCCATTTACACACCATGGTGAGGCTCCCTGCAAAACTTAGTGCTTTGCACCCCCTCTAGCTATGCCACTGTCTTAGCCTTCTCATTGCTGGGCTCCTTTGGTTACTCAAAGAAAAGATACTTTTTACATTCCAACCCACCCTCCAGAAATGCACTGTGCCCCTGCTACACTCCCATCCTCTTCTTTCTGGCGCTGCCACTAGATATGAATCTCTGATAGCTGGGAAATATGGGAATTCTGGAGTCAGAGGCTGGGGCACACTGCTTAACAACCGGTGGGTACATAACGCTTCAACCACAGGAGGATTGTGGTCTAACCATTTGCCTGCTAAATGCACATAGTTGCTTCTTCACCTCCTCCAAAGGCCACAAGCATTGATCTTGGAGATGCAAAGAGTACCTCTGAAGCAGGGCAGGATGTTAGGTGCAACTCTCGTAAAAAGGACTCTAGGAGAACAAAAAGACTGCCACGTTTTGTTTTTTTCAAATGGATCAGGAAGAAAAATACCGACATTAACCAAGTTTAGAAGCAGAAACACCTCCACCCCCATCACAATGAAATAAAACGACTCCTTTTTCATTCAGTTTCTCTTCTCTGTAGTTCACACTACAAGGTGAATGGAGGGGCAAAGTACTGCTACACCTGGAACATAGTTAATAAGTTAAGGTTTGCATGTTGCTTCCAGTATCTAAGCCTTGTGTAAAGTTATCCATTTCTGTGTTTTATTTGCGGAAAGAGAGAAGGTTCATGAGAGGCGATGGGGACTGGACAGATTTTTAGAACAAAAGTTCATCACATGTTACAAGCTGTGATGGGTACGTGCGACCCCCAGTTTTAGTAGTAGGCTACCTCTGAATGCCAGCTGCAAGGGAGTGGCCCAGTTTGCAGCTCTCTTGTTGTCTTGGGTGTTCCCTGTGGCATCTGGTGGCTACAAGAAGCTGGAGTAGATGGGCCTTTGGCCTGATCCAGTAGGGCTCTTCTTATGTTCTTATGTAACAATGATCTTGAATGTGATTATTTGAAAGGAAAATGACAAACTTCTGTGTGCATTCTATACCATCTAACTAGTCAGGCTAATGAAAAAAGCTCATAATTACAAGAGACCTTTTAATATCAGTGACCTATAAGCAGTGGTGTCACCAGGTTTTGCATCACCCGGTGCAGAAGGCCAGCATGTCACCCCTATGATGGGCCTTCTCATATGCATTGAGTGGAGCAATGCCTCAGATGGTGGGCGTGATGATGTGTCATTGCCCCGCCCCTCCGGGTTTTGGGTTATAATTTTTGGTAGAATAGAGATATTTCAATGTGGTTTGTTTCATAGCATTCAGCGTGAAATGTTACATTGACTGGTATACAACATGGCATTATTCAAAAATACCAAGATTTTAAAAATCTTGCCCGTAGTGGTGTCACCCCCCCCACTGTGCATGTCACCCGGTGCAGACCACACACTCCCTGCACCCTCCTAGCAACACTACTATCTATAAGCTCTTTCAAAGTATGGCTTCGTTTCAGAGATTTGTTTTGCTTTCTTGTGTAACTTCTGGGAGTGCCCATCGGTGAATGTCCTCCACGAATAAGTATCTACAACAGGTGTAGGCAGCCTGATTGATTCTGCAGGCATCCACCTTAGAAAAACATTGCTTGCAGGTCCTGTATATCTATAATTAAAAGTACTGGCACCAGTGCAGTAGAATGAATGTTGTTTATACCAGATGAGACTTTTTCTTACTGTCTTCCAGCCAGCAGGGTTGTCCTTTGCATAGCTAGCCCTTGGAGTTCCACTCTGTTATTCACTTACAACTCACCTTACAAGGTTGTTAAAAGAATCACAGCAAGGTAATCCATGCGAAGTACTTTGAACCCTCAAACATACTAGAGGTGTAGCTGAGTGGAGGGGCAGGGAGACTGAAACCCCAGGGCTTCTCCTGCAGCAGGGATGTGATCAGTAGAAGGATTCAAGTCCTGCCTTGAAACTTTTTTTCCCCAAGGGATTTTAACCAAGAAGTTTCTTGCTCCGCAGGAGGCAAACTGAGATATTAGGGGCATGTGCTGATGTCTAGGCCATGTTCTTTCCCAGGGGTTCCCTGAGAGGTAGTATGGAGCTCATGTTATATTAACAGCCCAATCCTATTCTTTCCTCCCCACTGATGCAGCAATGCCAAAACGGCTACTGCTGCATCCTGCAGGAGTGGGGCAATAGAGGAAGTCTCCTCTAGGTAAGGGAACACTTGTTCCTTTACCCTGGGGTAAGCGTTCACAGCACGGGGGTGGCGGGGTGGGCAGGTATCTACTTGGACTTGCGCTAGCGAATTTCCTAGTAGAAGTTCGAGTAGACCTGTGCCACGAGATCAGATCCGGGAAGGGGTATAGGACTTGGCGGCCGCCCTTGTTGCTGCCCCAACCTGCCCTTCCCCTGCCCTTGGGGCTTTCGGCTGTTTCAGGCATTATGCAGGTTGCCTGGTAGCCACTGAACACCACTTCAACACAACAGGTGTCATAATAAACATACTACAGGTATTTATATACCGCCTTTCTTGGTCGTCAGATTTCTCCTCAGACTTTAATTCAAGGCGGTTTACATGGGCAGGCTGTTCAAAATCCCCGTGGGGATTTTTACAATTGAAGAAAGGTTCTATCTTTCAAGAACTACAACATTTCAAATGGATCTTTTGTGGTCTGTTATCACTTTCTGGCCTCCAGATTTCTCCCACGCAGCAGCTCCTTCATCTCTCTAAGAGCAGGTGGAATAACTCAGCTGGGCTTATCAGCTGCCTCAAGGTCTCGCCATTCACGGTGCCAGTGGCCTCGAATTGGCGACCTTCGGATGTCATCTTGAGGCAAACAGAGGCTCAACCCTCTTGACCAGACCTTCTGCCCTCATAATGCTCATAATGGGAGCCAGAAGCTTACCTGCAAAGCCTGACCCCCATTGCACGGACAGTCTCCTTATCAGTGCTAGGAAGCAACTAGAATATATAAAATTGATGTATGGTCTGGTGTTCTGTGCAAGGAAGCAGGCCATCTGCTTTCTGCTCAGAGCTGTTTTCAGTCGAGAATGTTCCTGTTGCTCCAACAAGAAGCAATCGGTGCTTTCAAGGTCATTTCACAAAATTAAAATGTGGGGTTTGAATGTTCAGATGAGTTATTTTTGTGAGCACAAGATGCAGCCTTCTACAGTCACACCGTTGGTCCATCCAGCCCAGCATTATTTATAATCAACATGGAGCAGTTCTCCTCGGTGGGAGTTAGACATGCCCAGTTGGAAGCTGGGATCTTCTGCTTCTCTACCACTGAGTTGGGACCCTTTCCCGAAGGGAAGTACTATAAGCCCATCAGCCGATGCCACTGGATATCTTCCTTTCATTTCAGTGAAATGCGGAGAGTGTTGACACATCACGGAATGGAGGTTACAGAAGCCCACCATGCTTGGTAGATTGCTTCACGGCTATACGCCAGCAACATTGCTCTCAGAAACAGTTCCTGCCCAGTGGATGACTTGGTGATACTAAAAATGAAAAATGATAGTTTTGTAGGAACAGTGGTGTCACAAGGGTTTGCATCACCCACTGTGGGAGGCCAGTTCTTCACCCAATAATAGACCTTCTCCCATGAGATAGGCAGTGGGCATCGTGTTGCACCATTGCCCCGCCCAACTGGTTCTTTTGCTAGAACATTTGATATAATAGAAATATTTCAATGTGGTTTGTTGCATTGCATTCTGCATAAAATTGCACATCATAATGATATATAACATGATGGTATTGTTAGAAAATATGTGGATTTTGTATGCTGTTGTTCTCAGCATGCTTAGATGATCCCATTATTCCAGGTACTGCAAAAGGCTTTCAGCGGTGAAATCAAATGGCAACCTTACTACTCGTATGTGCACATTGCAGCAAAATACCCACACGTGATACAACACCCAAAGCATTAAAAGAAAAATTGGGCCCCTTTAAGGTTGCCAAATCTGACTGAATCTGTTTCCGGAGGTTTTTTTATTCCCAACTTGATGTCCTGCTGGAAATTCTTGGAGGCTTTGTTATAGTCTCCAGGATTGCTTGCAGGAGTTACTTGGAGACTGATGCTTATTCCTGGAGATTCCAGGCCAGCTGGCGACCTTAATTCCACTTTCATGCATCATGTTTCTCTTTATTATATATGATCTTCTGCTTCCTCAGAAGAACAATCCTCATTAATTCTACCTAAATGCTATCTAAATCCCTTCCTCCTGCTAGTGGAGTGCACAATGTATCCAGTGAAGAGACAATCCAAAGGCCTCCTTGAGACAAGGGAACTTTGTTCCCTTACCCCAGTGCAAGCCTCCACTGCCCCAATGGTTCTCCTTGGATCTGTGCCAGCTTTTTGCTGGTGCAAGTCCGAGGAGAGTAAGGGAGAGGGAAGGAAACAGGGTACGGAATTAAGATCTGGTGCAAACAACCACCTCCCGCCTACCCCTCTCCCTACCAGAAACTCCCACATTCCTCCCCCTCCCCGCCCTATTCCGCTCATGCCAGCCACTCCTCACCCTGCTGCCAGCTTACCTTCACTGCTGGAGGTAGCCAGCAATAGCAGCAGGCCTCCAGCACTGCCACTGTTGGAGGTGGCCGACTTCAAAAGGCCTCCACGTGGTCATTTACAACGAAGGACTGTACCCCCCAGTTGTACAAGGCAATGCAGTCCTACATTCAAACTGGGCTGGTTGGCAATCTGGTCTTGAAAGACTATGGTATAAGCCTACAGCATTCCCGGGCGGTCTCCCATCCAAGTACTAACCAGGCCTGACCCTGCTTAGCTTCCGAGATCAGACGAGGTCGGGCATGTGTAGGGTAACAGTTATTTCATGTTTTTGAAGGGGGAGTCCAAAACCACACAGCAAGAGCCAAAAGCATTTAAACTGACTCTAAATATAAGAACATAAGAACAGCCCCACTGGATCAGGCCATAGGCCCATCTAGTCCAGCATCTTCTATCTCACAGCGGCCCACCAGATGCCCCAGGGAGCACACCAGATAACAAGAGACCTCATCCTGGTGCCCTCCCTTGCATCTGGCATTCTGACATAGCCCATTTCTAAAATCAGGAGGTTGCGCATACACAACATGGCTTGTAGCCCATAATGGATTTTTCCTCCAGAAACTTGTCCAATCCCCTTTTAAAGGCATCCAGTCCAGATGCCGTCACCACATCCTGTGGCAAGGAGTTCCACAGACCAACTACACGCTGAGTAAAGAAGTATTTGCCCTGCACATGCCTGATCTCATCTGATCTCGGAAGCTAAGCAGGGGCAGGCCTGGTTAGTACTTGGATGGGAGACCACCTGGGAATACCGGATGCTGTAGGCTTATACCATAGTCTTTCGAGACTGAAGGTTTGCCAACCAACTCTCCCAACACTCAATTTTAGTGGATGTCCCCTGGTTCTGGTGTTCTGTGAGAGTGTAAAGAGCATCTCTCTATCCACTTTATCCTTCCCATGCATAATTTTGTATGTCTCAATCATGTTCCCCCTCAGGCGTCTCTTTTCTAGGCTGAAGAGGCCCAAACGCCGTAGCCTTTCCTCATAAGGAAGATGCCCCAGCCCAGTAATCATCTTAGTCGCTCTCTTTTGCACCTTTTCCATTTCCACTATATCCTTTTTGAGATGTGGCGACCAGAACTGGCCACAATACTCCAGGTGTGGCCTTACCGTCGATTTGTACAACAGCATTATAATATTAGCCTTTTTGTTCTCAATACCTTTTCTAATGATCCCAAGTATAGAATTGACCTTCTTCACTGCTGCCGCACATTGGGTCAACACTTTCATCGACCAGTCCACCACCACCCCATGATCTCTCTCCTGGTCTGTCACAGACTGCTCAGAACCCATTAGCCTATATGTGAAGTTTTGATTTTGTGCATGACTTTACACTTACTGACATTGAAACACATCTGCCATTTTGCTGCCCATTCTGCCAGTTTGGAGAAATCCTTCTGGAGCTCCTCACAATCACTTCTGGTCTTCATCATTCAGAAAAGTTTGGTATCGTCTGCAAACTTAGCCACCTCACTGCTCACCCCTGTCTCCAAGTCATTTATGAAGAGGTTGAAGAGCACGGGTCCCAGGATAGATCCTTGGGGCACACGGCTTTTCACCTCTCTCCATTGTGAAAATTGCCCATTGACACCCACTCTCTGTTTCCTGGTCTTCAACCAGTTCTCAATCCACGAGAGGACCTGTCCTCTAATTCCATGACATGGCATGGAATTCTAATTCCAAGACAAGACAGCAGTAACACTCCCTCATTGTTGCTCCCCAGCAATGGTTATTCAGAGACATTTTCCTCATATGTAACACAAAGGCATTATGACTCTGGGGGATGCTTTCCTCTATAGATGGAGTATCAGGTACAGCAGTAGTAAGTTTCCTTGGAGGTACAGGGGTTGGCCCGATTGGATGAGTCCTCTGATGGACATGGGCTTTTGGTCATTGTCCCATTTTGGCTAATCCCAAATGCTGCCCCCTGTGGTCTCACTCTCGGCATGTCATGAGCACAGTGCTGTATATGTAGAATTCTAGCACATGAACAAGCACCAAGCACACTTACTGATGCCCTAACCCAGTGTGTCAAACTCTGGGTCAGGACCCACTAAGTGGGTTGCAAGCCAATTTCTGGTGGGTCCCCATTCATTTCAATAACTTTCAATTCATTTCATAACTCATTTCAATTCATTTCATAACTCAGAGCTGTTTCTTTTAAGAGGCCTCCAACAATTTTATGCTCACTCCCTAGGGAAAATGTGAAATCAAATTGAGGGAAAGGATCTGAACAAACTTTTCAGGGCAGCACTGAGGATGATTAGTGAGTCCTATACCTATAGTTAAAAGTTAGCTCTAGATTTTCTTTTTAACTATTTCTTAACTTGGAATACCAAAGCTAGGGAAAAACCACAGCTCACAGCCCAGAATGGCTCTGAAAGGGAGGGGAAGGGGGCTGTTTGCACGGCATGGTGAGGCTCCCTGCAAAACTGAGTGCTTTGCACCCCCTCTAGCTATGCCACTGGCCATAATTTTTTTTTTGTAGAGTTGCTGCCAGTCATTGTAGATTATGCTAAACTAAGGGCCCAATCCTATACCTACTGCACAATGTCAAATAGGGGTTCTCCACTGGCTCTGAATGCTGCAAAGCAGTCAGCACCAGCCATAAAAGATGCTCCAATTGGAGCCTTCCTGCCGAAGACATCCCCACTTGTTGGAGCAGGTAAGACAGTGGCAGGGTTAGACAGATCAGATCTGAGAGGAGGCGGGATCAGTGTTGCTAACACATGCCAAATCATATCCCCCTTCCTGGACCCAATCCTATGGTGTGGGTCCATGTGGATCTATGCCAGTTATTTAGCTTGCACAAGTCCAAGTAGACTCCTCCATGCCACAAAGGCTTACCCTGCCCTGGGTAAGGGAACAAATGTTCTCTGCAACTGCCCCCCCCTCCTCAGTGCCACAGCACATTGTAGCAAGGTTTTTATTACAGTACCCAAAATATGTTGACTCAAGCGAATCTGGGCTCCAGCATTTCCACTCCAGGGGAGACAGCTCTGGCCATAAGACATCAAACGTGCTGTTCCAGCAGGATGTGGAGGTGGAAGGCTTCATCAGCATTTTGGAAGTATGAAAACTCCATTCACACTTCAGGAGTTAACAAATCTCCATTCAGATTTGGAGTGGCGAACTCCATGAATTAAAGCAGTGGGAGGCACGATCACACGAAGAGGCCTCCGCTTCTGGGCCTGAATCCTGCAACCTGCCCAATGAAATAGGCATGTTCTTAGTCTGGCTCTTTGGTCTCCAGTCAAGCCCCTAGGACACTTGTTTAGAAGATTTTCTCCTGCACGTCTTGAACTACAGGGCCATCTTATTGATGCTCTGGCAATAGCTTGGGAACCACCTTGCCAGCATCATCATCCCAGCCGCTTCCCATTCAGGACAAGAAGAAGGAGGCTGCCACTCCTTCTGGTCAGCCCGTAGCCTGGCAGATGCACCGACTCCAATTGCAGTTGTTTCCTCTTCCCAATGGCTACCCCAGAAAACTGGCAAACTCACTGCCTTCAGTGAGCATGGATGAAGGCCATTGATAACGCTTGGAAGACTTGGTGTCCAACTAAGTCCATAGATTCAATAAGAGAAAACGAATATACAGAGAAAGCACATTTCTCAGTACTGTGGTACAGTAATGCTCCTTGGCCACAGGTGTGCAACAAACAGCGGCCTGTATAGGTCAAAAGATGGGGGGGGGGTTGCCACTGCAAATTCACCTGTTCTACCAGTGACTGTGTTCTTAACAATGCCTTCTATACAAGGAAGATGGATCGCAGTTTCAATTAACACGTTCCATTGTTTCTAACCTGCTAACTCTCCTGTTCCTCCACGGCTCCTCCGGAAATCTGTCATCAGTGCCACTGCGCTGTTTTTAATTATTTTACAAGTGTTTTGTGTTTGGCTTTTATTTTTTTTTTCTTGACGATTAACTCTCTCTTTCCTGTATCTTACTGACAGTACAAAATTATTATTGATAGCCTGAAGCACAGAAACCTGGAAACTGTCACCAACAGTTGCAGTCTCTCAACTAATGAATTGCACTGGGACATGATTGTCCTCTGGGGTGACGACTGTACCTGCCTCATCTTTCAGCTGATTAAGTCGTGACTGCCAGCATGTTGTAGCACATTCAACACAATATTCCCCTTAGGAAACAGGGACCATAAATGATAAACAGCAAAGATCAGCAGAGTAGTAGGTTTAATTTGGGTCTCTGTTCAACACTTCCCTTGTCAAATTAAAGGTGCCAGCAATATTTAAAGGGTCTCTTTTGGGTTGGTTTGCTGTGGTTTGTGTTTTTTTTTAATCAAAATGAGTTTCATGCTGGTGATCTGCTCTTGTTTCATGAAGGTTAATACCCAAGATGCCAACTTGTGTCGGTATTGCTGCAAATCTATACAGGGTTAGGCAATTCAAGATCTGTGGGCTTGATGCTGCCCACCAAAGCATCCTCCAGTTCCATGAAACCCAAACTTTGCTGCCATCTGGCATGGGTCAGTAGTGCTGGAGGAAAAGGAGCTACACTATGAGTGCCTTATGATATCAACCGTGGTTTACACTGAGATCAGCAGGATTAGTGAGATGTAATCTGTTGTTCTTTTGACAAAGTAGGGTGGGTTCTGCTGGCAAGAATGGTGCATCTGCAGTCTGACAAAAGGGATAGTTACAGCTGCACAGTTCTGTCCTACGGCATGTAGAGCTTGTCTTCTTGCTAGGTGGTGTGTCACTAGAGTTTACATCACTCAATGTTGGAGGCCAGCATGTCACCCCCATAATGGTCCTCTTCCCAAGCAATGGGCAACACCTTGGGTGGTGGATGTGGTGATACACCATTGCCCCACCCTGCTGGTTTTTTGGCTATAACTTTTGATAGAATAGAGATATTTCAATGCGGTTTGTTTCATTGCATTCCTCATGAAATTACACATCAAACGATATGTAACATGATGTCATTATTCAAAAATACCAAGATTTTAAAATTTTTGGCTAGTAGTGGTGTCACCAACCCGTCCCCCTGTGCGTGTCACCTGGTGCAGCCAGCACCCCCCCCCCAGCGATGCCTCTGTTGCTACAGAACCAGTGGAACTGGTGATTGATGAGCGAGCCATCGGCAAAGCTCCATCAGTGTCAGAATCAGGTGCTCGGTTGAAGAGCATGTGAAGTTGTGATCAAGGTGTGCATCTGAAGATGTTCAGAGGCATCTCAGCAACCCGGGAAAGAGCATGAGAAGCCATAGAAAGAGGAGTCCTCTTTTCCTCACCCTGCTGTATTCCCAGGAAGCACCTCTGCATTTCCTTAGAAGTCAAAAAAATTGCTTATTTTCCATGACACTGTTTCACTGGATGCTGTCGGAAAGGTAGCAGGCTGGCCTCTTGCTCTCCAGTTGATACCTGTGGGGTTGATTCCTGAGTCGATGTGTTCAGGTTGTGGCTTTAAATCAAAACAAAAAAAAGTCACAGTGAACTTAAGGCCGTGCAGAGGAAATGTTAACACTCTTTAAACTAATGACCTTTAAACAGATTCGAGGTTCTCCTCCACCCCCACCCCCCACACGCACACACATACTTGCTCTTTGTTAGAATGCAATTGGCTTCTCACCTTGTCATCCTGGGGGGGGGGAATTGTTTGCACAATTCGCGGAGCTCATTCATTAGCAGGGAACGGAAGGCGCCTTGCAAGATTCGCATTCATCTGTTTGGGGTTTGTTTTGCAGACTCTGCAAATGGATGTAAACAAGCTGAACATCACCTTGCTTCGGATTTTCCGCCAGGGAGTGGCTGCCGCTTTAGGGCTGCTGCCACAGCAAGTGCACATCAACAGACTCATTGTAAGTGGCAGGTGTTTCAGGTCATCATTTCTGTGACTTAATGCTCGTACCTTTCGAATTAAACCTCCCAGAGTGGAGCCGGGCAATGATCAGCTCCACTGTCAGTGCAGATGGGATCTTACCGCCACTGAGATGCTTTGGTTGGCCAGACCTGAGAGAGTCCAATATTGTGGTTGAACAAATAGAAAAATACAGTTGCAATATTGCAGTGGTTCCCAAACTGTGATCCGTGGCTCCCCAGGAAGCCACGGAAACCAGCCAAGGGAGCCACAGAATCCTTGCGAAAAACACACCACCCTATACAATGTATCGGATTGTAACCCTAATGGGGAGCTGTGGCCAGTAGTCCAGAAAGTCGAGGGAGCAGCCAACTGAAAAAGTTTGGGAACCATTTAATATTGTCTTCAGTGCCCAAACAACCTCAGGATCAACTTCAGGCCATCATATATACAGTTAAATGCTGAGGACCACGTCAGGTGGCCACAGTGTGTGTGGGTAGCTGCCTTTGTTTTGTTGCTGTCATTGTGAATGGGTTAAATGCAAGCTCTCGGTATTGGGGAGGGGGATTGATTCCAGGACCCCATGCGGATACCAAAATCTGTGGATGTTGGGAGTCCCGAGGTGGGGGCAAGATCACTCTGCTGTAATTATTTACTTGAAGGTTGCATCGGCCCCTCCAGAGCTCACGTCAGGCCCGCATTCCACTCCACTGGCCTCCCCGCCTCTTCAGAAAGCCTCCAGGATGTGACTGGAAGTGATTTCTGGTTTGTGACCACGGCTTCTGGTCACAGCCGGGAAGCATTCTGAGGTGCAGGATCCCAATGAAGTGGGCTGCATGACTCCCCACACCTCAGGACACCTCCCAGGTGTGATCAGAAGTCACAGACATGAACAGGAAGTTGCTTCTGATCTCATCCTGGAGGCTTCTGAGGCATGGGGGTGCATGGGTGGTTGTTCAAATCTGCAGATGATCTCGGAAGCTAAGCAGGGTCAGGCCTGGTTAGTACTTGGATGGGAGACCGCCTGGGAATACCAGGTGCTGTAGGCTTATACCATGATCTCGGAAGCTAAGCAGGGTCAGGCCTGGTTAGTACTTGGATGGGAGACCGCCTGGGAATACCGGGTGCTGTAGGCTTATACCATAGTCTTTCGAGACTAAAGGTTGCCAACCAACCAAGCCCACAGGGCCCACTGTATTATCGAAGCAAACTTTCCAGGAGCTGTTTAGTGCCATTGTGTCCATCTGGGTTTTGAATCCATGGCGGAGTTGAGAAGCAGCACTCACAACTCATTCAGCATGTGCTCCTACTCTCTGGGAGGAAAGAAAGCACCAAGCCCAGCTCCTGGCAGCCATGTGACTCAAACCTGATTGTATGTTCCTTGTATGCTTGACAGACATGTGTGGGCATGTAGCTAAACAATGATCAGATGATGGTGTCAAAGGTTGTCCATGTGGGGCACTGGCTGAAGGCCAATGCCCAACAGAGGACGCCACCAGCCAGCAGATCTCTGTCAGTGCCAGTGGCAGCAGTTCCATTCAATGCACCATCAGGGGTGAGTAGGGAGTGCCTGGGGCGTGGGCAGCAATCTGGTACCAGCGCTATAATGAATACTGAAATGAGCTCCAGATACCTGGGGACTGAATTTCATTCTCTACTCAAAGGTTTAAGCAATCCAGTGACAGATTGGGGGGGGGGATTGTTTCCCCTGAATCCATCTTGACTTTGATTCCAGATTCTCTGGAATCTGCATCTGATCTAAGATGCTTATATTGAGTCCCTGGGCAACTGTAGGCCTTTCTAGAGTCTTCTTGGCACTTGTGTGTGCTATGCACCTGGAAATGGAGACTTTGAAGTCTAGTGCAAGGTGGCAAAAAATTCATCTTGGACATTTTTCAAATAGCAGTTTGGACATACTTTGAATACCAGTTTGGACACCTTGGTAAATGTTAGTCTCCATTATCTTCTAAGCATTTACTTGGAAGAACAAGAAACTTTAAGGTCAGGCCATATGTTTGTTATTAGTAGGGCTTTTTTTTTAAAGAGCCAAACAGTCTTATTGTGTGTTTTCTCATTTTGCTAGGGCAAGAAGAACTGTGTGGAGCTTTTTGTATCCCCAGTCAATAGGAAAGATGTTTCTGATACACTCCCATCAGAAGAAGTCTTGCGGTCACTTAATATCAATGTTCTCCATCAGAGTTTATCCCAGTTTGGAATTACAGAAGTTTCTCCGGAGGTAAGATGTGATGGACGTGACACAGTGGATCTCACCATAGAATATGTGCCAATCGTATATGTGCCGAAACCCCTCCAGGGCTTCCCTGGGCCTCCTAATGCCTTATAAGGTAAAAACAGAAAAACAGAAAAAACAGAAGTGACTTTTTCACCTCTAGGGCTCAGCCTGAACCCGGCAAGGGTCGCAGACATCCGTACACCTCTGTTTTACTCTAGCAGCCTGGAATGGCTCCAAGGGGTTGGGACCACTTGCATGGCACAGTGAGACTCCCCACAAAACATAATGCTTTGCACCCCTTTTAGCTACGCTGCTGTATCTAGTAATTAAATTACGTCCCTGTTGTCACATTTGAAGGCTTCTGTTGAATTACCAGTGTCCAGTTCTTTTCAGCGAGAGTTAATTAGCTGCCCCAGGGGTGCAAGTTTCAGTGGGAAAACGGTGTGGAAGTAAAGGGTTGGATACCCTCTATTTCGGCATCATGGCCCCGGGCCCCTATTTGCAGGTAAAGGTACGATTTTAACTGTACATCTTATGGTAAACAAAGGACATCGCTTAGGTCAAAATTGGCCTCTGTATGCAATATGTTTACTTTTTACAGAGTAGTTTTCCGTGCTTATCAGCTCTTTCCTGAGGTTTCATTTGCACCTGCTTTCGCTTCTTTATAAGGTTTGCTGATTGACGCCACATTATGTAGCCTATTGAAGGAGGTATGGGAGGAGTTACAGAATGGACTGACTGAAAGTGGAAGCAATTCCCTTTCTACACCTTCTCGCCATACCAACCAGGTGTTTTCTGAGAAACCGTCTGGCTTGGTGATGTAGCGTGAGCAGTTCAAGATCTGGTAGACCGATTTTCCCAGCACTCACCATGGAGGTGTAAAATAATATTTGAAACCATGTTAAGAGGGTGATGTCAAATGTATCCGAGACCTTATTGGTGTGATTGATTCATGCCAATGTTTTGATTTTTTGGAAATCTATGACCTGACAAGGACTCTCAGCAGTACACCTGGCTGCACGTAATTACTTTTTATATTTTGTGTGTGTGTGTGTGTTTTTGTCGCTCCAAGAAAAACGTTCTGCAAGGCAAGCATGAATTGGGCAAACTCTGGAGCACGGAAGGATTTTACGCCGTCATCATCTTTCTCAGCATCTTTGTTATCCTCGTGACGTGCTTGATGGTAAGTCGGTCTCTTTTTGTTTTCTTTGCTTGTGGCAATCTGAAAAACCAAAGCTGCCTTCTTGCGCCAGGCAGCTTGACATCATATGGCCTGATCTTGAACCACCAGCTTAAGTCACACAAAATTATTTAATGCCACATGTGCCATGAGCTGTAAACATGGATGGCTCCAATGGGGAGTGGGAGGGGCCACTCACACGGCGCACTGCGGTTCCTGCAATACTTACCGTTTTGCTCCACCTCTGGCTACCCTACTGAAGATTACTGCATTTTGGAGAGGACTCCAAAATGTGTAAGGGATGAAAAGGCTGGGCACAGCAACCACCATTTGCATGCACAATTCCTCATTCTGCTAGGGATCTATATGTGGGAGGCTGTTTCCGAGCACGCATGGCCCCTGGTTGGATCAGAGGACTTATACCAAGTTGTTTAGCATGAAGAGTGAATGTGACAAGTAACTGTTTTCAGACATGCATGTCATGATTGGTTGCAGCCCTCAGTGAAACCAAGATACACTGACTGCCAGACCCGGTTTCCCCTATGTAAACCACGCTCCAAGTGTGCTAAGGAAGACATTCTGCAACCACCAGTTGCATCTACACTGGTGTTTTGCAGCCCAATCCTATCCCTGGTGGTGCCCAGGGCTCAGGCAGTGCTGAAATGGTGACCACTGAATGCTGTGGGCACTGGGCTAGCACCAGGAGTCTCCTCAGGGTAAGGGAGCATTTGCTCCCGTACCCTAGGTAACTCAGTCATGGCGCCAATGGGTCTCCTTGGATCTGTGCCTACTTTTGAGCGGGAGCAGACATGAAAAGGCTCGTGTCGGGCCGCTCGTGCCAGGAGGGAAGTTAGGATATGGTGGCAGAGCCTGCTGCCATCTCCACTCCCCCCCCGGGCCCGATCCTCCCCTCCCTCTGCCCTCCGTCCGCCCTGTTCTGTCCAGTCCCCACCTCTCCCGCCCCCAAAATGCTCACCCACAGGCTAGTGCTGGAGGAGCACTGCTGGCCGTCCAGGTGACACTGAGGCCCAGTGTTGGCAGCCCTTCCTCTCCAGGTGCCACAGACTTCCTCTCCGGGTGCCACAGACATGCCTTATGGCATGTTTGTGATAGCCAGCGCCAGCTCTAGAGCTCAGTGCCAGCACAAAGCTCACTTAGAATTGGGCCCTTAGTCTAAAATTGGCTTCCTTCGTTCACTCAGTTTTAACAGAGAATCTGGACAATCTCATCATGAAGCCAGAATTTGCCTTCATGTATTTTCTTTGTTGACCTTCCATTTTGTTTCAGATTTACGGTGATATTTTTTTGGTCTTCAAATGCAATTACAGTGCCAACTTGCCTGGCAAAGTGCTGCTGAGTCTTTTCTAAGCCCTTGTCCTTTTAATTAGTCGCTTCGTATATGGCCTTTTTAAAAATGTCTAATTAATTACTTCCTGTTCACTTCTTCATGGCCATGGCATTCATGAATTGCCCGTAATTAATCACTTGTAATTCCACCGGCTTGCGGGGGGATTACAGGTTTCCCCTTTGCATACAAGACATTTACTCATTAATTTTGGAAAACTAATTTTTCCTGTTCCAATTTTGCAATTTCAGTCATAAAAATGGAAATAATGAGCAATTGTCTTGACTGTAAAAAGGAAACCGGTATTTAAACACGCACACATTCCAACCACAGGAAGCAGAAAGAGAGCCACTGGGGACAATGCAAGGATGTCATGGCCACAGTTAGCGAAGAGACAAGAGGATGGCAGGATTTAAGTCCTGAGATTTATTAGATTTATTCTACAACTCAGATTTCAATCCAAGCTGCAAAATAACTTTTGAGTAATAAATTCTACTTATCTCAGTTGGAGGTGGGACCATCCGGAACACATGAGATTTCACTTCCAGGTTACACACAGAAAAAGTTCAGAGGTAGAGCTAATGCCAGTATTTCTCTCCTTGCAATAAATCTTTCTGGATTATTTCCTATTATAATGCACTTGTCTCCTTAATAAAACAAGTAAGAACCTAAGAACAGCCCCGCTGGATCAGGCCATCGGCCCATCTAGTCCAGCTTCCTGTATCTCACAGCGGCCCACCAAATGCCCCAGGGAGCACACCAGATAACAATGGACCTGCAAGGCATCCTGGGAATTGTAGTTAAGAACATAAGAACAGCCCCACTGGATCAGGCCATAGGCCCATCTAGTCCAGCTTCCTGTATCTCACAGCGGCCCACCAAATGCCCCAGGGAGCACACCAGATAACAATGGACCTGCAAGGCATCCTGGGAATTGTAGTTAAGAACATAAGAACAGCCCCACTGGATCAGGCCATCGGCCCATCTAGTCCAGCTTCCTGTATCTCACAGCAGCCCACCAAATGCCCCAGGGAGCACACCTGATAACAAGAGACCTGCAAGGCCTCCTGGGAATTGTAGTTTAAGAACGTAAGAACAGCCCCGCTGGATCAGGCCATCGGCCCATCTAGTCCAGCTTCCTGTATCTCACAGCGGCCCACCAAATGCCCCAGGGAGCACACCAGATAACAAGAGACCTGCAAGGCATTCTGGGAATTGTAGTTAAGAACATAAGAACAGCCCCACTGGATCAGGCCAGAGGCCCGTCGTGTCTAGCTTCCTGTATCTCACAGCGGCCCACCAAATGCCCCAGGGAACACACCAGATAACAAGAGACCTGCAAGGCCTCCTGGGAATTGTAGTTTAAGAACATAAGAACAGCCCCGCTGGATCAGGCCATCGGCCCATCTAGTCCAGCTTCCTGTATCTCAAATACCCACCAAATGCTCCAGGGAGCACACCAGACGACAAGAGACCTGCATCCTGGTGCCCTCCCTTGCATCTGAAGTAAAGTAAAACAGTTAATGCTGTTGTGTGGTTAAATATGGGCCCAATCCTATCTGTGGGATTAACTGGTGAATCTCGCGATCCATATGTTGCTGGTGCATTAGGCAACATCATTGTGCAGAGAGCACAAGGCCCAGAAGCAGCCTGCAGATTGGTTGCCTTGCCAGGGACTTTGGCAGCAGGGCTGATTAAGAGTGGATCAGGGCAGAGATCAGGCTAGGACAGGAGTGGATCTCAGAGACAGCAACGTCCACCAAATCTGACGCCCCTGCTCCAGGCCTGGAATGCCCCCTTGGACCTAACAGATGTATGCCAGCAAAATAGCTGGCATAGATCGGAGTAGACCCATAGGGATCCAGGCAGCGATGGCAGAGGTAGGTAAACTTTTCTCTGCTTACCTGTCCCTGAGCAACTAAGATGATTACGGGGCTGGGGCACCTTCCTTACGAGGAAAGGCTATGGCGTTTGGGCCTCTTTAGCATAGAAAAGAGACGCCTGAGGGGGGACATGATTGAGACATACAAAATTATGCAGGGGATGGACGGAGTGGATAGGGAGATGCTCTTTACACTCTCACATAACACCAGAACCAGGGGACATCCACTAAAATTGAGTGTTGGGAGAGTTAGAACAGACAAGAGAAAATATTTCTTTACTCAGCGAGTGGTTGGTCTGTGGAACTCCTTGCCACAGGATGTGGTGACGGCATCTGGCCTGGATTCCTTTAAAAGGGGATTGGACAAGTTTCTGGAGGAAAAATCCATTACGGGGTACAAGCCATGATGTGTATGCGCAACCTCCTGATTTTAGAAATGGGCTATGTCAGAATGCCAGATGCAAGGGAGGGCACCAGGATGAGGTCTCTTGTTATCTGGTGTGCTCCCTGGGGCATTTGGTGGGCCGCTGTGAGATACAGGAAGCTGGACTAGATGGGCCTATGGCCTGATCCAGTGGGGCTGTTCTTATGTGCCAGTCTCCAGATGTCTTTTTTTCCCCCCTGATTTGAAGACAAAGATAAAATCTGCACTTTTCTCTGTTTTCAATAGGTTCTGTACCGACTGAAGGAGAAAATACAATCTTCCCTGAGACAAGATAAGAACAAAAAACAGGAAATACACCTTTCGCCCATCCCTCTGCAGAGAGCGCAAGCCGAATGCAAGGCACCTCGCAGAATGGTCCAACCAGACCAAGCCCCGAAAGTTGTTGATGTCGTGGTCGACCCTCAAGGGCCAGGTACCCCTGAGATCAAGCCTGCCCTTTCTGCCAGCCCGTCCCCTTTCAGAATGAAACCAGTTGGGCTTCAAGAGAGGTAGGACCATGCCTGGTTTATAATGGTCTCTTTCGAAAGTTATAGAGCGTGGTATTTGATGAGCACTCTTTACTATCCTGAGAACTATAAGTTACCGTTAAACTACTAAACCAGGAGTTCGCAAACTGTCGGAACCTGTGAATGCAGCACATGGCTCCTGGAAGTGACTGGCAATGACATCATCACCAGTTGCCTGGGTACAGAGACCAGAAACACTGCTGCTAACATAGTTAAGGGGGCCACAGTGGGGGAGTGGACGGACTCATTTGATTTTAGAAACGGGCTATGTCAGAAGGCCAGATGCAAGGGAGGGCACCAGGATGAGGTCTCTTGTTATCTGGTGTGCTCCCTGGGGCATTTGGTGGGCCGCTGTGAGATACAGGAAGCTGGATTAGATGGGCCTATGGCCTGATCCAGTGGGGCTGTTCTTATGTTCTTAAACTACAATTCCCAGGAGGCCTTGCAGGTCTTGTTATCTGGTGTGCTCCCTGGGGCATTTGGTGGGCCGCTGTGAGATACAGGAAGCTGGACTAGATGGGCCTATGGCCTGATCCAGTGGGGCTGTTCTTAAGTTCTTAAACTACAATTCCCAGGAGGCCTTGCAGGTCTCTTGTTATCTGGTGTGCTCCCTGGGGCATTTGGTGGGCCGCTGTGAGATACAGGAAGCTGGACTAGATGGGCCTATGGCCTGATCCAGTGGGGCTGTTCTTATGTTCTTAAACTACAATTCCCAGGAGGCCTTGCAGGTCTTGTTATCTGGTGTGCTCCCTGGGGCATTTGGTGGGCCGCTGTGAGATACAGGAAGTTGGACTAGATGGGCCTCTGGCCTGATCCAGTGGGGCTGTTCTTAGGTTCTTAACTACAATTCCCAGAAAGCCTTGCAGGTCTCTTGTTATCTGGTGTGCTCCCTGGGGCATTTGGTGGGCCGCTGTGAGATACAGGAAGTTGGACTAGATGGGCCTATGGCCTGATCCAGTGGGGCTGTTCTTATGTTCTTAAACTACAATTCCCAGGAGGCCTTGCAGATCTCTTGTTATCTGGTGTGCTCCCTGGGGCATTTGGTGGGCTGCTGTGAGATACAGGAAGCTGGACTAGATGGGCCTATGGCCTGATCCAGTGGGGCTGTTCTTATGTTCTTAACTACAATTCCCAGGAAGCCTTGCAGGTCTCTTGTTATCTGGTGTGCTCCCTGGGGCATTTGGTGGGCCGCTGTGAGATACAGGAAGCTGGACTAGATGGGCCTATGGCCTGATCCAGTGGGGCTGTTCTTAAGTTCTTAAACTACAATTCCCAGGAGGCCTTGCAGGTCTTGTTATCTGGTGTGCTCCCTGGGGCATTTGGTGGGCCGCTGTGAGATACAGGAAGCTGGACTAGATGGGCCTATGGCCTGATCCAGTGGGGCTGTTCTTAAGTTCTTAACTACAATTCCCAGGAAGCCTTGCAGGTCTCTTGTTATCTGGTGTGCTCCCTGGGGCATTTGGTGGGCTGCTGTGAGATACAGGAAGCTGGACTAGATGGGCCTATGGCCTGATCCAGTGGGGCTGTTCTTATGTTCTTAACTACAATTCCCAGGAAGCCTTGCAGGTCTCTTGTTATCTGGTGTGCTCCCTGGGGCATTTGGTGGGCCGCTGTGAGATACAGGAAGCTGGACTAGATGGGCCTATGGCCTGATCCAGTGGGGCTGTTCTTATGTTCTTAAACTACAATTCCCAGGAGGCCTTGCAGGTCTTGTTATCTGGTGTGCTCCCTGGGGCATTTGGTGGGCCGCTGTGAGATACAGGAAGATGAACTAGATGGGCCTGTGGCCTGATCCAGTGGGGCTGTTCTTATGTTCTTATGACTTTTCCCAGCATGTCAAAACCGCATGCTGGAGTTCTTCCCGCTGTCCTGAGCCTCCAATCACCATTTAGAGTGGTGTGGTCTCCCTGCCGGAAAGCAGGTACCCCACAACATCCCAGCAAGTGCCTTGTGACACCCCAGGGCATTGGAACATGATGTGCTAAGCCATGAAATCCTCTTTGGACACGATAATCCTTGCAACTCTTAATTTCTGTGCCTGACTTTAAATGGTTTATTAAAATGAGTTCTATGCTGTATATGTGTCTTTGCAAATACATGCAACATTCAAATTTACAATTTAAAAAAAAAAACCTAGATATTTTATGATGATTATAAAGATACCCCTATGAGCCATTATGAAAGTGACAAATTTTGAGATTAGACATGCCTGGTATTTCTGCTGTCAGTAAAGTGCTGAAATTTTATTTTTTGCTTCCAAGTCACAGTTGACTCATTCCAACCAACACCACGTTTAAAGTACAATATTTTCAAATATGACAAATTAATGTCTTTAATGTAAGTATGCCCCAAGCCACAGCAGGGCGTGCGAAGAAGGCTGGACTGCGCAGACAGCCCCTTCAAAAAGATTAGGCTTCTGTCAATCAGCTGTTAGGTGAGGGAAAGGGAACCAGGAGGACAGCATCCTGCCCCCAGTGGCTCCTACCCTGAACAACTGAGTGATGAAATGTTGATGAGTTTTGCATTGGCTCCGTCCGGTTGTTAGATCGCAAAGAGGAGCAGTATATCCGGGGTCCACTGTGTGTATGTGATCTCCCATACAGCTGGGAGAGTCACATGTAGAAGCTTCCTTTTGCATGCATAGAGCTTTGAGTGGCTTAGGGTATTAATTAATCCTAAAGCAGCAATGCCAGCTATTTTTAGGTAGTGTTATATTAGTCACATGGCAAGGGAAAACCTAATAAAAAATTTAAAATAAAATCCAGTCATATCCCCCATCAGGCTGTCCAGCATGGCCTTTCCCAGTTTGAAGAGACACTTGGCCAACAGTCTGAGGCTAAGAGGCAAAGAAGGAAGGCCCATAGCCAGGGAGACAGACCAGGGACAGACTGCACTTGCTCCCGGAGTGGAAGGGATTGTCACTCCCGAATTGGTCTTTTCAGCCACACTAGACGCAGAACCACCTTTCAGAGCGCGATACCAGAGTCTTTCGAGACTGAAGGTTGCCTACTATGACTATGATTCCGTCATGCAGCCACCCTGACGGAGCCAGTGCTGATGCTGTGGTCGGGGGGGAGGCAGATTTCCAGCAAGAGGCACATACAAATCTTTTTTTTACTTCTCTCCCAGTAGGCCTGATTGCCTATGGGTCTTGGACCTATGCCAGCTATTTTGCAAGTGTAAGGAGAGGAAGAGGGCAGAACAGGTAGAAAAATTTGGATAGGATCTGGCTTTTGCCAATGAGTTCCATCCTCCCCAGCCTGCTCTCCGCTCCATGCCCATTCCTTCCCACATAGAAAGTCCCTGAAGCACCCATGACTATCCCCTCCTCCATCTTACCTGGACCAGCAGAATATCCAGGAGAGTCTGGCCACATGCCACTGGTCTTTTCTACCATGACAGCAGTGTGGGTTTTGCACCCCTGCACCAGGGCCTGTGGCAGCAAACTGTGAGATCCTGTGTTATAGGTCCTTGGTAGGATTGGGCCACCAGAATCAGTAAGAGCCAAACTAACAATATGTTTATTGCATGATTGAGGCTGGCGTTTTTGATGTCTGGACTGGAAGCATGATGGGAGAGCCTTAACCTGTTGCTCCCACCACAGTCCTGATCTGAAACGAGGGCCTTCACAATTGCTACTTTCTCTCACTGGTACTAATTTTTTGTCTGTGGTAAACTGCAACTATGATACCCCCATCGAATTCAGGTCAGGACCACACAGGGACCACAAAGGATTAAAGGTCCCTCCCCTCTGCCATAAAGAAAAATTTCCATTTTCTTCTCCATGCAGAGGCAATTATCTTGATTCATCTTTGCCTGTTATGGTACAGAGATACCAACGTAGTCTTTTATTTGAAAGAAAGAGAGGAACACTTAGTTATTCAGGACACGTGCTCTGTGCTTTTGCAATTTTTGACATGTTTTTGATGAAAAAGACATCCACTGGTGTGATATCATTGTCTAAAATGGATCCGTTCTTTCTCAACAGCAGCGTTTTAAAAACAAAATATTCTTGGCTTTTTCCATTTGGTGAGTCCTCCCTCTGCCCGCTCATTTGGTCTCCCGTTTATCTGCTAAATGGTCTCATATAGGCCAAAACACAATAGTGGGCTACGGAATATTGATGATTTATGGCAAGCGATTGCACTCAGAAGGAACATAGCTTAATTTATTTAGTTTCCAGCCGACGCACTGCAACAGATGTCAGGATGTGAGTGAGACAAAACAAATGTGGAAATCAATTATTGAACTTTGACAAATGGCAGTATTAAAAATTTTTGAATTCAGGACTAATTTGTTTGCCTATCTAGAAATATGCACAAACTGCTGGTGCTTTTGTCTTTTATTTAGGTGAATAAATAGGAAAAAAAAAACCCACAAGTCTCATATAAATAGTAGAACCAATGAAGCTGATTGTAAGTGGGTTCAGGACTGGCCCAAGAAGAGTTCCTGAGATAAGGCCCCGAATGTTGCTACAGGCCTCAGCTAGCTGCTGCCAGCAGCCTCCTCATCAGGGAGGTGCGATATGGGAGTAGCAGGTGAGGCAGAGCCATCACAGTTGAGTCCTTTGAAAAGCACTGCCTCCGCCGTGTGAGGTGTGCAAGCACTCACAACCCATGCACAGGTTTGTGAGTGCTTGCGCACCTCACCCAGCGACAGTGCTTTTCAAAGGGCTGCGAGCCAGCCAGTAACTGCAGGGCCATATGCAAGAAGTAGACCACTTGTAGAGCTAGATCATAAGAACATAAGAACAACCCCACTGGATCAGGCCAAAGGCCCATCTAGTCCAGCTTCCTGTATCTCACAGCGGCCCACCAAATGCCCCAGGGAGCACACCAGATAACAAGAGACCTCATCCTGGTGCCCTCCCTTGCATCTGGCATAGCCCATTTCTAAAATCAGGAGGTTGCTCATACACATCATGGCTTGTAACCTGTAATGGATTTTTCCTCCAGAAACTTGTCCAATCCCCTTTTAAAGGCGTCCAGGCCAGTCGCCATCACCATATCCTGTGGCAAAGAGTTCCACAGACCAACCACACACCGAGTAAAGAAATATTTTCTTTTGTCTGTTCTAACTCTCCCAACACTCAATCTGAGTGGATGTCCCCTGGTTCTGGTGTTATGTGAGAGTGTAAAGAGCATCTCCCTATCCACTCCGTCCATCCCCTGCATAATTTTGTATGTCTCAATCATGTCCCCCCTCAGGCGTCTCTTTTCTAGGCTGAAGAGGCCCAAATGCTGTAGCCTTCCCTCATAAGGAAGGTGCCCCAGCCCTGTAATCATCTTAGTCACTCTCTTTTGCACCTTTTCCATTTCCACTATGGCTTTTTTGAGATGTGGTGACCAGAACTGGACACAATACTCCAGGTGTGGCCTTACCATCGATTTGTACAACGGCATTATAATATTAGCCATTTTGTTCTCAATACCTTTTCTAATGATCCCAAGCATAGAATTGGCCTTCTTCACCACCGCCGCACATTGAGTAGACACTTTCATCGACCTGTTCACCACCCCACGATCTCTCTCCTGATCTGTCACAGACAGCTCAGAACCCATTAGCTCAGAACCCATTAGAAGTTTTGATTTTTTGCCCCAATGTGCATGACTTTACACTTACTGACATTGAAGCGCATCTGCCATTTTGCTGCCCATTCTGCCAGTCTGGAGAGATCCTTCTGGAGCTCCTCACAATCGCTTCTGGTCTTCACCACTCGGAAAAGTTTGCTGCCGTCTGCAAACTTAGCCACCTCGCTGCTCAACCCTGTCTCCAGGTCATTTATGAAGAGGTTGAAGAGCACCGGTCCCAGGACAGATCCTTCGGGCACACTGCTTTTCACCTCTCTCCATTGTGAAAATTGCCCATTGACACCCACTCTCTGCTTCCTGGCCTCCAACCAGTTCTCAATCCATGAGAGGACCTGTCCTCTAATTCCCTGACTGTGGAGTTTTTTCAGTAGCCTTTGGTGAGGGACCATGTCGAACGCCTTCTGAAAGTCCAGATATATAATGTCTATGGGTTCTCCCGCATCCACATGCCTGCTGACCTTTTCAAAGAATTCTGGAAGGTTTGTGAGGCAAGACTTACCCTTACAGAAGCCATGCTGATTCTCCCTCAGCAAGGCTTGTTCATCTTTGAGTTTTGAGATTCTATCTTTGATGAGGCATTCCACCATCTAACCTGGTATAGATGTTAGGCTGACCGGCCTATAGTTTCCCGGGTCCCCCCTCTTTCCCTTTTTAAAGATAGGCGTGACATTTGCTATCAGTGCTGCAGACCCTCGCTGGCAGTGGGTCTCCAGAGTTTCAGGCTGGGATTTTTCTGTGCTCTGGAGATTGAAGATGCTGGAGATTGTACCTGAGATCTCCTACATACCAAGCAGGTGCTCTTCCAATGAGTTACAGCCCCTCCCTTAACACGGGCAGAAGGCAGGTGAGGTGGCAAAGGTGAGGTGAGACCAGCCAGTGGAAATGCTGGCTGGTGGTGGGTGGGCGGACCAGCCCAAGATCTTCGGGCGTGGCATGATAAATTCTGCCCCCCCCCCCACTTACATGATGATGTGCTGGCTTCTGTTCCTCCCACTCTCCAGTGTTTGAGCTCAGCACGACCTTGTCCTCTCTGTCCCCTTTCTTTTCCAATCCAGGGAGTTGAAAGATGAGGAGCAGCAGTGGAGGCAAGTAGGTGAACAAAGACGGGGCCCCTCCACCAGTCTGTTGCCTGTGGCAACTGCTTCAATTGACCTCTCGGATGGGCTGACCCGGACAGTATTGCAAGCTTAGTGAGTCTGTAGCCCCCCCAAAAAATGTAGACATCTTGACATGCTTAACTCGCACTCCTAACCACTGTGGTAAGCGATCAGCTAAACAAGCATAATTGTTTGACAGGCAAAATGTATGTATCAGTGTAACAAACGTCAAAATTATTTTGCCCGGCTGTTTCAAAGGACCTTTTGCATAGCTCAGAACAAGCAGCATGTGGTATCGTGTACCGCGAATATAACAGCTTTAACCAGGATAAGAACAAACCTCCCGTTTTATTACCAGGCATTTGTTCTTCTGGAAGCTTCCTGGTTATTAGCAATATTTTGTAAGCCTCCAAACTCACTCTAGAGTGCTATTGACGAGAGCTTGGTGTGGGCTGAGAACTTGCTGTGCAGCCGTCCCTTGATGTGGCAGTGGCATTGTTGGTTGATGAAGGATGACACCTAGAGGAGAAAGGAAGTATTGTCCTTTGGTAATATTACTGAATATCATCTTGAATTTCTTAGCTAAGCAGAGTCAGGCCTGGTTAGTACTTGGATGGGAGACCGCCTGGGAATACTGGGTGCTGTAGGCTTATACCATAGTCTTTCGAGACTGAAGGTTGCCAACCAACCATCTTGAATTTCATTTGTGGCAAATTCAAACAAGGGAAACTGGTCCGTTCCCCCCCCCCCCACACACACACACACTGTTACAGTATGCTTGAGAAGATGGGACCTGCCCCCCTCCTGGTATCCGTTTTATGTTTTCATTTGTAAATATTTTCCAAAGTCATGCGCAGTCGGCCTGTCCATAATTATGCAGCATACTGTCACGTGGACCAGTATTGATGTCCAGAGTCACTGGGAAACAGCAGGTAGGAGGGCCCCTTTCTCTTCTGTTTATGTGATTATCTTCCCTGGCAGAGGAAATTCGGCATTTTGGATTATGGCTGACTGCACAATGAAGGAGCCAATAAATATTGAGAAATTAGGCTAAGTAGGATCTCCTCTATGATGATGATGGCTGGATGATGGCCGCATCCCAAAGGATCTCCTCTATGGAGAACTCGTGCAAGGAAAGCGCCCTACAGGTAGACCACAGCTGCGATACAAGGACATCTGCAAGAGGGATCTGAAGGCCTTAGGAGTGGACCTCAACAGGTGGGAAACCCTGGCCTCTGAGCGGCCCGCTTGGAGGCAGGCTGTGCAGCATGGCCTTTCCCAGTTTGAAGAGACACTTGGCCAACAGACTGAGGCAAAGAGACAAAGAAGGAAGGCCCATAGCCAGGGAGACAGACCAGGGACAGACTGCACTTGCTCCCAGTGTGGAAGGGATTGTCACTCCCGGATTGGCCTTTTCAGCCACACTATACGCTGTTCCAGAACCACCATTCAGAGCGCGATACCAGAGTCTTTCGAGACTGAAGGTTGCCAACAGACTGCCCACCTAAATATCCTGCCATAGATAATTAAGGTATGCAGGAATTTGGGAGAGAGGTAGAAAACATGACAACAGTCAATGGTGTAGTAGCTAAAGGCCAAGTTATGTTACAGCAATTGCAGAACATGGCCTGGTATGTAAAATAGCAGAACAGGGCATGAGAAACAGAGCAGAACTGGTGGGGGGGTGGGGGACTTTAGGACTCCATATTTGTGCTCCTGGTCATGCCCCTTCATGTGCAATTGAAAATCAATGGAAGCCTTTTTTCCCTCTCTTTAAAATAGCCTATGGAGGATATGGTCAGAAGTAAAAACTGCAATGTGGGGGGGGCGTTCCCAAGCCTCTTTCCCTCCCCTGTGGTTCCGCTGTTTCATGGCTGTCCCTCCCCAGTCTGCTTTTGAAGACAGAATAAAAATACTTACCCCTAAGTAATAAGTATTTGTGTGAGTAAGCTGTGTTTCTGGTACAGAAGTCATGAATGAGCATACCGTATTTTTCGCTCCATAAGACGCACCTGACCATAAGACGCACCTATTTTTTAGAGGAGGAAAACAGGAAAAAAATATTCTGAACCAAATAGTGTAATAAAATATTTAATAAACTATAACAGAATAACATTTGAACCATGTAAAGTGAACAGCAGTCAACAGTGGCATTAAGAACCATTATCACTGTCATTAACAAATGGAGAGACTTAAAGGTTTGAGTACTCTAGTTTTCTGGAAACCCCAAGAACTCATCATCGCTAGAGTCAGAATTCATGAAGCTCATTTGCTCACAATCACTGACATCACTTTCTTCGCTGTCTTCATATAAGATACCGTCTTCACTTCCGTCTAAGGCATTGCTAATGCCACATTTTTTGAATGACTGTACAAGGATCTCCTCCTTTACTGAGTCCCATGATGTTTTCACCCATTTTTTTCAGAAGTCCTCCAGGACGTTTGGACCACACCTTTTCAACCCATATTCTCATTCCATTTTCATCCATCCATCCTGGCATGAAGATCCCCCCCCCTTCTTAGGGTGAATGTGAGCATAAACTGGCATGAAGTTCCTCCCCCTTCTTAGGGTGAATGTGAGCATAAACTGGCATGAAGCATAACATAACATGTGCACTCTTTTTTGCAGTATTTGCTCCATAAAACGCACACACTTTTCCCCCCACTTTTTTGGCGGGAAAAGTGCGTCTTATGGAGCGAAAAATACGGTAATATATTTCGCTCCTTGCCATTTAAATGGCTGCAGGCTATTCATGCTGATTTCAAGTCACCCCCCCCCCCCTTTAACTCAGGGCAAGAATGACAGGCAGGTGAAATGATAAGGATTAATTAGAAACAGAAATAGCCTGCCTGATTATGGATGCACTGCGACTTCCCAAAAATGTGCTCTCATATGCTGTCAAGTGTTCTCCACGTCCTCAAGAGGTGAGTCATCTAGAGGTAGCACTACAAGGTAAGGTTGACAGCAATGTTCTGGCTTGGAGAAGAACTTTGAGGAATCAGAAAGGTCCCAAAATGAGAGGCATTCTTTTGAACCTCCTCCCATTTTTCTGCAGCTTGGATGAGAATTTGATACGGACACCATCTTGGAATGACTCCATCAGATTGTGGGGAAAGGTAGTGATCCAGCCCTTCCTGATCACAGGTAGTAAGGAGACCACCAGATCTTGTAATTTACCAGTGACAACATTGGCATGAAGCAGGGTCAGCTCTAGAGGAGAGCGGGTAGGCCTAATACAGCTTGGCATGATGGGAAACCTGACAGACTCCCTCCCATTTTACCAGAATCTGGGAATTCTTTTTAATTAGCCACACACACACACTCCAAACCTGTCTATTAGTTTGCCCTTCTCCTATAGACTCATGTGCAGAGGCATAACACACTGCCCTGGCACCTGGGGCAGTCATGTCATGATGTCACATGACATCACTTCTGGGTTTTTCCTGGAGGAGGAAGAACTGAAGAGCTGAAGCCTTGAAGAAGAACCTTCATAGGCCAAGGAATTGGGGGGGGGGGATGAAGCCATCAGCACCTTCTCCAGGGTGAACCTGAAAATGACTGCCTTGTGCCACAAGCAGTGCAGGGCAATCACTTCTGAGTTCTTCCCTTTCCTTCTCCTGTGGAGGTTCCCTTTCAAGGGGGTGCGAAGCTCCATGACTAGGGTAGTGCCTGAGGGGCAGTCATGTGCCACCCCCAGATATAATACCTGGGGTAGTTGCCCCTGAGGCTCAGCTGCAGTTACACCTCTGCTCTTGTACCAAGCTTTGGAGGACAAAGAACGACTGCTTCAGGAAGGGTCTGAACCAATTGCCCAAACATCATGTTGTTCCACCTCAGACCTTTTCTAAGGACCTTACCTTGGCCAAAAGGTGCAGAAGAGAGCAACCAAAATGATTACTGGGCTGGGGCACCTCCCTTATGAGGAAAGGCTACAGCATTTGGGGCTCCAGTCTAGAAAAGAGGTGCCCGAAGGGAGACTTGATTGAGACATGCAAAATTATGCAAGGGATGGATAGAGTGGATAGAGAGACGCTCTTTTCCCTCTCTCACAACACCAGAACCAGGGGACATCCACTAAATTTGAGTGCTGGAAGAGTTAGGACAGACAAGAGAAAATATTTATTTAGCCAGCGTGTAATTAGTCTGTGGAACTCCTTGCCACAGCATGTAGTGATGGCATCTTGCCTAGATGCCTCTAAGAGGGGATTGGACAAATTCTGGAGGAAAAGTCCATCATGGGTTACAAGTCACAGTGAGTATGTACAAGCTCCTTGTTTTAGAGGTAGGCTACCTCAGAATGCCAGATGTAGGGGAGGGCACCAGGACGCAGGTTTTTGTCTTGCTGTCTTGTGTGCTCCCTGAAGCATTGGTGAGCCACTGTGAAGTACAGGAAGCTGGACTAGATGAAGCTTTGGTTAGGAACAAAATGGTGACATATATAGCTATTCTCAAATACCTCCACGATTCTCGACAAAGTGGGCTTCGTGTTTGACTTTTTTTTTTCTGCTGTGAGGAAACAGCTGAAATTAGAAGGCATGACCCATCACTTAGCTTTTGAGATACTCTACGAAAAAGATATTCTCCTGCACTCAGTCATCTTGAGGAGGCATTTAAAACAACTTCCCCGGTCCTTACCCTTCGGTAGTTCTCTTATGTGATTCATAATCATGTGATTCATGGTAATCCATGATTACCAGGATCATGAAAAATGTAACTAATGGTATAAACTTCATGCTTTAAAAAAAATACTTCTGTGGGAAAAAGCAATGTGGTAAACGGCTCTTGGTAAATCCAGTACATTTTAGATATGAAAAATTCTTTCCAGATTAACTTCCTTTTTCATATTTAATTAATCGAGTAGAATTGCTGGCATAACCATCACCATCGTACTATGCATAATCTAATTATTATTTAACGTTTCCTGCTTTTATAGTTCACAATTCGGTTAAGAGCACTTGCTTTGACGCAGAGCATTGTGTCGCTCTCTGCAAAATGAATAATGAAATTGAGCCAGTGTTTGTGGACAGTAGCACAAGCCTGAGAACCTAATATATTTACAGGAAGGGATCTGGAATTTCCTGACTAAAATACACAGCTTTGCATAGATTTGGAGGATAAATTTACTCTATTGTGTTGAGATGAATATGCTTTTTTTCATGCTTAATATAACCTGTAGCCATTGCTTTGAGGGTAATGTCCCTCAAAGCAGAGCCTGGTGGTGACTCCAAAAGAGTTTATTATGGCAAAGATCTGAAAGATCTTCACAAATATGTAATACTAAAAGGTAGTAATTGTTAACAAACTGAATTTAAGATGAGCCCATAACTTTGAGGATTAATTGGCTTCTGAGTTCTAAGCCTTTAACGGCGCTGATTCATAGTACAGCCATTTCTCTGAGAAAAATTGAAACACAGAATAAATATTTTCAGGGTCAAAATTCAACTGTTTTGTCCCAATTCTATCCCCTTCCCCCACTGACATAAGTAGCATTGCTCCAGTAGGGTCTGCTTTGCAGACACCTGCTGGGACAGGTGAAGGAGATTGAAGGGAGCCCGTGAACAGGTTAGTGGGGAGGGGTTGAATGGGACAGGGGAGGATGGAATAGGGGAGGAGTGAGCGGAACAGGGAAAAATGTCCTCTTCCCCCGTGGAGACTTCCAGCAGTCAAAAATCCCCTATGGGTTGCGGTGGGCTGAGAAAGAGTGACATCCCAAGTTCAACCAGTGAGCTTTGTGACTGGTTGGAGAGTTGAACCCAGGACTCCTTGTCTCCTCCGTTATTCAAATCAGCGCACCACGCTAGCTCTGAATGTTGCAGTGTTAGGGATGTGTCACTGCCCTTCCCATCTCTTAGCCAAGAGTGCAGTAGAAGCTTAAGCGCATTGCATTCTCAAGGGTCTTATCTTGGGTTGATTCTTCCTAGCATGGTTGCTACTGTTTTTCATGTGTACACAGGAAGCGGCACTGCCAATCAGTTTCATTCCCAAGGTGACAGGAAGCCTTCTTCAGTCAGAAGTTAATTGTACTTGTCTCTGCTGCTCCACCCATCGCATTTTCTTCCCTTTTGGCTGAACTAAAGACAAATTAATCAGTGGCCGACATCTGGTAGACAGTTTTGAACGGCTTTGCCAGTGATTTGTCTTGGTGACCTGTGACAAGGTTCTTTATGCTGGAAGTATCGGGGGGGGGGAGAGATGGGGAGAAGGGGGCTCTGTGTACTTGACATCCTTTCCAGAGGATTTCAAACTATTCCTTTTTCCAGCATTCGTGAATTGCTTTAGATCTATGAGCAAATCTGTAGTTGTGCACCACTAGCAAAATTGCAGGCACAGATTAGAAGTTGGTCTCCTACAACATGAACAGAAATGTCAGCAAATTTATACCCAACACTGGATTGGGAAGCAGGAACTTCCCTGCTGGTGAGGTAGGCCCAGCATTGAGGTCTGAGGCAGGAGGTCTGAGGCAGGAGGTCTGGTCTAGGGGGTAGAGCCTCCGTTAGCCCAAAGATAACATCAGAAGGTTGCCAGTTTGAGGACATCGGCAGCTCCCTGAACGGCTGAGAATGGCGAGACCCTGAAGCAGCTGACTAGCCGAGCGGAGTGATTCCACCTGCTCTTGGCTGCCCTCCATGTGAGAGATGGAGCTGCTTGTCAGCCTGCGTGGGAGAACTGGACGCCAGAAGTGAGACCAAACCAGGAAGATCCATCTGAAATGTTGTTGGTTCTTGAAAGAGAGAACCTCTATGATTGTAAAAATCCCCTTGAGGGATGTAGAAACGCCTGCCTATGTAAACTGCCTTGAATAAAGTCAGAGGAGTAATCTGATGACCAGAAAGGCGGTATATAAATACCTAGTTGTTATTATTATTATTATTGGCCCAGGCCTTGCCTGAGAGAATGTGATCCCACAGCCCCACCATATATTGTTTACACACATGTTGCCATTGTATGAATCAGGCCATTGTTGTGCATATCTCTGATCCCATCTGACTTGATTGCTCCAACATGCAGGAAGTTCAACTTTGGTGGATGGATTACTGAAATCTTTGGTTTTACTGTGTATGTTATATTCCAATTTATAATCTGTATATTCTATGTACAGATCCATAGGCTGAAATGTCCCATAGCAATGTTGTAATTTTTTCTACATAGTGTACCATATATGCATAACTCCAGCATATAACTTTCTTACAGGACATAACATAATAACAGTGCATCTCCTTACCCCATGTGTAACATTCAAATCACTGCACTGTAAACATATGTAACGCAATAAAAAGGTAACCCATAAAAACTAGACGGCATAAAACTCCCACTTTAAAAAGTCCTAAACTCAGAAGGTGAGTGTAAAAAGAAATGGTGTTAGGCCCATATTAGACTGCAATCCTATACACACTTTCCTCAGAATAAGCCCCATTGAACACAATGGAAGTAAGTTCCATTGTGTTCAATGGGGCTTATTCTGAGGAAAGTGTGTATAGGATTGCAGTCTAATATGGGCCTAACACCATTTCTTTTATGGGTGTTAGGCCCATATTAGACTGCAATCCTATACACACTTTCCTCAGAATAAGCCCCATTGAACACAATGGAAGTAAGTTCCATTGTGTTCAATGGGGCTTATTCTGAGGAAAGTGTGTATAGGATTGCAGTCTAATATGGGCCTAACACCATTTCTTTTATGGGTGTTAGGCCCATATTAGACTGCAATCCTATACACACTTTCCTCAGAATAAGCCCCATTGAACACAATGGAAGTAAGTTCCATTGTGTTCAATGGGGCTTATTCTGAGGAAAGTGTGTATAGGATTGCAGTCTAATATGGGCCTAACACCATTTCTTTTATGGGTGAAGTAAGTTCCATTGTGTTCAATGGGGCTTATTCTGAGGAAAGTGTGTATAGGATTGCAGTCTAATATGGGCCTAACACCATTTCTTTTTACACTCACCTTCTGAGTTTAGGACTTTTTAAAGTGGGAGTTTTATGCCGTCTAGTTTTTATGGGTTGCCTTTTTATTGTGTTACATATGTTATGTTTACAGTGCAGTGATTCTGCTTCTGAGTAGCTATGCATAGAATTGGGCTCTAAGAGTAGTGTATGGTCTTCAGGTTAGCCACAACTATAGCCACAGAATATTGGGATACTGGCATATGTGGAAGATCCTTGAGGATACCACTACTGTTTCACCCAGCAGCCTGGCTTGCGTGACAAAATCCAATTTGATGGTGGAACTAATTGACAGGAAAAGATGGGAGGCTCAGCTTTTGGTTTTTGAACAAGCCGTTCTCATCGCTCTGGAGTGCAGCCTTATCGAGGGCAGTACAGAAGTGAATTGGCAGTACTTTACAAAGCCTGATTAAAAGAGGGAAAGCTGAAATGGCTCTTATGTCAGCTGTTTTCCTGTACAGGATGTTGAGCGGTTCCTGTCCCAACCAGATACTGATTGCTTAAAACTTAGCCCAGAAGTACTTGTCAGAAGAATTTCCTTCACTCTTTTTTGACGTGATGAAGATTGAATAACTCTTGGAAGTGAGTTGGGCTGTGAATCTGAGCCTTGAAGATGCTGGTTGGCTCATAGGTGGAACCGTAGGGTAGAGAGAACACTTTTGAGGTTGCCAGCCCATGTATGTGGCGAGAGTCCTATTACCTCCATCAGTACTCACCCCAAGACCACCTTCCGTGGCTGCATGGCCATGGCAATTCAGGCCATTTTGTTCTGGGGGGGTGGGGGGGAGATGTTCATAATGGTTGCTTTGTAGTCATGAAACACATACATGCCACACACTTCCTGGAAAATACCACTCTAATCTCTCAACAGCAATTTATGTATTGATAATAATGATAGTTAATAATCTAACAACAGTCTTTGAAAAATTGTTCAGAGATCAAATCCCACGTCCCCATCATTTCGTTCTCATACCCCCCAAGGGGTATGGATATCCCTGGTTACAAATCCCTATCCTAGATGGTATTTAGGTTTATTCAACTCTCTGATAGCACAAGTCGATGCATGCTTACTCAGAAGTAAGCCCCACTGTAGTCAATACAGTTTACTCCCAGGAAAGTGCGCATAGGATTGCGGCCTAAGTCTAGACTCAAAAAACAAACAAACCTGGATATACCCAGTGGCATAGCTAGAGGGGGTGCAAAGCACTAAGTTTTGCAAGGAGCCTCACCGCAGCATGCAAGCGGCCCCTTTGGAGCCATTCTGGATGGGGGGAGGCAAATTGGGAGGGGGAGTGGCTGCTTTCACACTGCAGTGAGGATCCCTGAAAAAAATTTTAATTTTTCCCATTCTGAACACATATTTGCTGATACAGTGTACTTTATAAGTGATGCTTTTTCCTATGAGCATTCAGTGTCCACTTGTCAAGGCTGAGTTGTCAGCAGCTGTTGAGTCAGAGCCAAGAGACCTGGCAGGAGCCAGTTGAACAGGTCAAAACTCAGATCAGGTCTGAGAGGGTCAGGATAGGGAACAAGCCAAGAGCCAAAACAAACCAGGAAAGGCTGTTGTCGTCCCGGCAAAATCCCAGTCTAAACAGGAAGTCATTATAGTCCTTCCTGTTAAAGAAAGCCAATGGCAAGACTGGGTGGGTATTAGAGCCAGTCTAATACCTGGGAGCAGTTTTCTCAACTGTAGCCCATGTGGTCCACCACAAGGGGAAGCCATGCGCAGAGGCAGGAGGGCCTTTCTAGTGTCAGCGACAAGCAGCTGCTGGCCCCACTGTGTACTCACCGTGAAACAGAACTGCATGCTGTGTTTCACACGTGTCGGTCGACGTGGCTTTCCTATACCGACATCTCCATACAGGAGTAAAGTCACATATAAAGCTGTCAGGATCAGTTCATATCAGATCAAAATATGGCATTCTGTGTGTATGAGAGGGAGACAGAGAGTGAATTTAAGTGCTCATTTCCTTTGCTATCTTGCTGCTATTAGAAAATAACTTTTAAAAAGTACGATTTCTCCCCTGATTTTTTCAAGGAGAAAAAAAACTAGAGCCAAACCTAAGGGCCCAAAATTGAAATGCCCATGCGGGTGTTGTCAACAACTTTCTTTTGGGCATTCCAGCAATAAATAAATAAAGAACAAATGGATTGTAAATACTGTGCATGCCTGCTTTGTATCCAGCGCAGGTAGGGAGGCAGCTGGAGCTCACCTTGGTGTAAGGGGATATTTTTCCCCTTACACTGGGTAAAGTCCCAGCCCCTATGGGGACAGTCAGATCTGTTAAATCTGATCAGCCCATGTAAGGTTGCCAGTCCTGGGAGTAGAGGGCTAGGATACTGCATGTACTGCTACACTCTGGTGTGTAGACTTTGAGAACCTGGCTAGTGACTGTTACCCAAATATTTAAAGTATCCTCACTTTCACTTTAGAAAAATCTTTGCTCAGCTCTTGCATGAGTTGTTGGCAACCCTCGGTCTCAAAAGACTCTGGTATCGAGAAAGGCTCTGAAAGGTGGTTCTGGAACAGCGTCTAGTGTGGCTGAAAAGGCCGATTCGGGAGTGACAATCCCTTCCACACTGGGAGCAGGTGCAGTCTGTCCCTGGTCTGTCTCCCTGGCTATGGGCCTTCCTTCTTTGCCTCTTTGCCTTAGTCTGTTGGTCAAGTGTCTCTTCAAACTGGGAAAGGCCATGCTGCACAGCCTGCCTCCAAGCGGGCCGCTCAGAGGCCAGGGTTTCTCTTGCAGATATCCTTGTAGTGCAGCTGCAGTCTACCTGTAGGGTGCTTTCCCTGCACAAGTTCTCCATAGAGGAGATCTTTTGGGATCCAGCCATCACCCATTCTCACGACATGACCGAGCCAGTGCAGGCGTCTCTGTTGCAGCACTGTATACATGCTGGGGATTCCAGCTCATTCCAGGACTGTGTTGTTTGGAACTTTGTCCTGCCAGGTGATACCGAGGATGTGTCGGAGGCAGCACATGTGGAAAGCGTTCAGCTTCTTCTCCTGTTGCGTGTGAAGAGTCCATGACTCACTACAGTACAGAAGTGTACTGAAGACGCAAGCTCTGTAGACCTGGATCTTGGTATGTTCCATCAGCTTCTTGTTGAACCGGACTCTCTTTGTGAGTCTGGAAAATGTGGTAGCTGCTTTACCGATGCGTTTGTTTAGCTCGGTATCCAGAGAAAGAGTGTCAAAGATAATTGAACCAAGGTACACAAAGTCATGGACAACCTCCAGTTCATGCACAGAGATTGGAATGCAGGGAGGTGAGTCCGCATCCTGAACCATGACCTGTGTTTTCTTCAGGCTGATTGTCAGTCCAAAGTCTTGGCAGGCCTTGCTAAAACAGTTCACGAGCTGCTGCAGATCTTTGGCAGGGTGGGTAGTGACAGCTGCATCGTCGGCAAAGAGGAAGTCACGCAGACATTTCAGCTGGACTTTGGACTTTGCTCTCAGTCTGGAGAGGTTGAAGAGCTTTCCTTCTGATCTGGTCCAGAGATAGATGCTTTCTGTTGCAGTTCCAAAGGCCTGCTTCAGCAGGACAGCAAAGAAAATCCCAAACAAGGTTCGTGCAAGAACACAGCTCTGCTTCACTCCGCTTCGGTTGTCAAAGGGGTCTGATGCGGAGCCATCAAAGACCACAGTGCCCTTCATGTCCTTGTAGAAAGATCTGATGATGCTGAGGAGCCTGGGTGGACATCTGATCTTGGGGAGAATCTTGAAGAGGCCGTTCCTGCTGACCAGGTTGAAAGCCTTCATGAGATCTATGAAAGCTATAGAGAGTAGCTGTCATTGATTTCTGCATTTCTCCTGCAGCTGTCTAAGGGAGAATACCATATCAGTGGTGGACCTGTTGGCTCAGAATCCGCACTGCGATTCTGGGTAGACGCTCTCTGCAAGTACCTGGAGCCTCTTCAGTGCAACTCCGGCAAACAGCTCGCTAAGGAGAGAGATGCCGCGGTAGTTATTGCAGTCACCCCTGTCGCCTTTGTTCTTGTACAGTGTGATGATGTTTGCATCCCTCATGTCCTGTGGTACTCCACCTTCTCTCCAGCAGAGGATTTCATGCAGCTCAGTGACGATGATCTCTTTGCAGCACTTTAGGACTTCAGCAGGGATGCTGTCTTTTCCAGGTGCCTTGCCAGAGGTGAGGGAGTCCAGGGTCACGTGAAGTTCTGCTAGGGTTGATTCACGGTCAAGCTCCTCCAACACAGGCAGGCACTCGATGTTGTTCAGTGCTTCTTCAGTAACTACATTTTCTCTGGAGTACAGCTCAGAGTAGTGCTACGCCCAGCGTCCCATCTACTGCGCCTGGTCTTGGTTGACCTCGCCTGTGGCAGACTTCAGAGGGTCAGTTTTCTTCTATGCTGAACCTAGGGCCAGCTCGATACCGTCATACATCCCCTTGATGTTGCCCGTGTCAGCTGCTATCTGTATCTGGGAACAGAGTTGGAGCCAGTAGTAATTAGCACATCTCCTGGCAGTCTGCTGGACTTTGCTGCGAGCAGCTCAGAGGACCTGCAGGTTGCGCTCACTAGGACAGGCCTTGTATGCTGCTTGAGCTCTCCTCTTTTTCTCAATGACTGGTGTCAACTCCTCAGAGTGGGCTTCAAACCAGTCTGCCACCTTGTTGGTCTTCTTGCTGAATACAGACAAGGCGGTGTTGTAAACAGCATTCTTGAAATGTTCCCATCTGTTGGATGCATTTGCATCAGCTGGGCCTGGAAGAATTTCCTCAAGCGCTCGTGCAAATTTCTCTACTTTTCCCTGGTCCCGGGTCTTGCTGGTGTCAATGTGAGGTCTTCCTTCCTTTTTTGTGTGATACAGTCACTTAGTTAGCAGTTTCACTCTGCTGCACACCAGGGAATGGTCGGTGTCGCAAGCAGCACCCTGATAACTGCGTGTGATCTTGATGCTGGGAAGGCTGGAGCGTCTGGTGAGAATCAGGTCGAGCTGGTGCCAGTGCTGTGATCTTGGGTGTCTCCAAGAGACTCTATGTTGGGGCTTTGTGTTGAAGAACGTGCTGCTGACACAGAGACCGTGATGACAGCATAGCTCTAGCAGGCGTTGGCCATTTTCGTTCATCCTCCCAGTGCCAAACTGACCTAAGCAAGTGGGCCACGAACTGTGATCAGCACCAACTGTAGCATTGAAATCGCAGAGGATGAACAATGGCTCTTTTTCGGGAATTTTCTTGATAGTGGTGGCCAGGTCATCATAGAATTAGTCTTTAGAATTGTCTTTCACTTCCCACAGTAGGAAGTGAATCCTGAATCTTGAATCAAATTGGTGCCCAGCTTTAGGGCAGGAGTTTTCTGTTTTCTGTTGCCTGGTGCAGAGTTGTCAATCCGCTTGTTGGTTTTCACCCTAAACCCCACGCACCCCATGAGGTTAACGGACCATGACGAGGCTGCACCTTACTGGCTGGGGACTGCCCAGCTTAAGGCGGGCGGTAGCTGCCCAATAAGATGCAGTGATCTCTCCCACCATCAGAAGCAGCCCCTGGTGTCACGCTCTACGCCAATCGAGCGAAGACTTATAACCGGCAAACTGCTGCTTCCCATGTTGTGCCGACGCTGTACGGCGAGGTTGGAGTGTCCGCTCCAGTGCGTGAGGCCAGGGTAAAGTGGGTATGGAGGATAGACTGTTATCCATGCAGCAAATCCCCCCTCTTCACGTCGCTGGAACGTTCCAATGGAAAGGCAGAAGCCAATATGGTTGGTTCCAGCGGCGTCGCAGGAGTTGCCAGAACGTGACTGTGTTCAGCCATGAACTGCCTCAGGGACTCCGGCTCCAGATTTTGCCTCGAGGTTGACTCCTGAAGCCTTTTCCACAACTGGATATAGCCGCAAGGCGGTGGAGGTTTGAGGTCAGAGTTTCTTTCTCTTAAGATAAGCTGCCTTCCCAGGCTGACAAGCCTCACCTACCCGGTGGCTGTTTAGTCGCCTCTTATGACAAGTACAGCCAAACTGGGGTTGTGGAAGGAGAGGTTTGCAGAATTGTGGTGGATAGAGAAGAGATTGTGGGACATGGAGGAGGGAGAGGAGAGGGTTGTGGGACATGGAGGGGTGAGGGGGCGGGTTGGATTGTGCTGGATAGAGAAAGCAGAGTACAAAGCAAAGCAAGGCAGAAAGCAAAGTTCTCTTGCATGAGTACTTGTTCAAATTTTGGCCTAATCCCTATAGATATTGTGTAAGAAGGCAGAATTCATAAGACACACAAGCACCCTTGGACATGCCCAAATTCAGCTCCGGAGCCCACATCACCTGCTAGCTAGATGTGCATATTTAGTCTGTTACTGAGGGTCAATTCTTGTGACCCTTCCAACCTGGCTTGCCAAAAATTGGTTGGCAACCTTCAGTCTCGAAAGACTATGGTATAAGCCTACAGGACCAGGTATTCCCAGGCAGTCTCCCATCCAAGTACTAACCAGACCTGACCCTGCTTAGCTTCTGAGATCAGACAAGATCAGGCATGTGCAGAGTAACAGTTGCTTGCCAAAAATTAGGGGGCTCCTATTTAAAAAAGGAGCATAAGCAGTAATTTAAAGAATAGTACATTGAGACAGTGTGGGTGTAGTTTTACGGTTGCAAGCCTTTCTATCTTTCAGTGCAATCTTCAAAAGGCATCAAAGTGGTGTGTATATTGTTGCAATCCAAACCAAGTTCCTCTCTTTGTAATCATAATGGAGTTCTCTGCTAGCTAGTTAATGGCTTCCTTCCCCCCGTACAGTCGACACTGTCCAGCAAATAGCCCTCAGTGACCCCGAACCTCTGCAAAGACATGGAGGACTGAAGGCCTCCAAGGAAGCAAACCCCCTTGGCTGACGTTCCAGAGAGAAAAGGGAGTGACATTAGAGGCCATCCATGAGCCTCACTGAATTCCCTGAGTGTTAAAGATAATGGGGGGAAAATAAGGACTGGGACTTGAGGTGTCAGTGAGTACGGATGTCCGCATTTAAAGAAATCACCACATCAATCATTAAGAGAGCCAATGCGCTTTGCATGCATGGAGAGAGAATAGCTTTTAGGGTAGCATAGAGGGAGGAAATGACCCTTCAAATGATTGATGACTTTCACCAGATTGGCTATCACTGAGATGGATAGGTGGAGCTTCCTGTAAAGGTTTTCCAGTGAAACACCACTTTGGTCCTGCCTCAAAAGGCCTGTGTGAATCATTTGGGGAGGTCGCTGAAAATACTGAGCTCTGTGGTGCGTTTCTGATATCAGCAAAAGAGGGAAATCTGCCTTCTGCATGTAGATTACATAAATATGAGTAACTTCCTAGTTTAACATGGGTCTGGCGAAAGTTCATTCAGGCATACTCAATATGCCACTTAGGAGTTTGTCTATTGACTATTGGTAGCCTTGCAGGGTGGTCAGAAAGTATCAGACTGCAGTTAGCATTGCAGTTCTGCTCCCCCCCCCCCAACAATGTACTGCAGTATAAATGCCTTGACTCAGTGCTTTTACAATATAGCCTTTTACAATACAGTGCTTTTAAATTCTATTGTAAATAGAATTTACAAACTGGCAGGTTGGAACAAAGCGAGGAATCGAAGTAGTAACAGCAGTAAATTTCGCCACGAGGCAATCAATGAACAAATTTGTAGTTTGACCTAACTTTCAGAACCCAGGTCAAACTGGACCCAGGCCTCTGCAAAGATTGGGCCAGGTTTGAAATGGGCTTGATTTTGTTCAAGCCATAAACTCTTCCTACTAGCCACTTCCCCAAACTTTTTCAGATAACAGATGGTAGCGGTGGCGTAGCTAGAGGGGGTGCAAGGCACTAAGTTTTGCAGGCACCTGAATGTGCTGTGCAAGGAACCTCCCCCTCCCCGTCGGAGCCCCTTGCACAGCATGTTCAGGTGCCTGCAAAACTTTGCCCCCTCTTCTAGCTACACCACTGAATGGTAGTGGGGAGGTCTCAAAACTGCGTAAGCTTCAGACATAGACAATAACAATACAATAACAATACAGGTATTTATATACCGCCTTTCTTGGTCATCAGATTTCTCCTCAGACTTTATTCAAGGCGGTTTACATAGGCAGGCTATATAAATCCCCGTAGGGATTTTTACAGTTGAAAGAAGGTTCTATCTTTCAAGAACCACAACATTCAGATGTTTCTTTCTGATCTGGTTTCACATTCTGGCCTCCATCCTCAGAGCAGATGGAATAACTTGGCTCAGCTTGTCAGCTGCTTCAAGGTCGCATGGTGCCGGTGGCCTCGAAATGGCGACCTGTGGACGTTATCTTCAGGCAAACGGAGGCTCTACCCTCTAGACCAGACCTCTTGCCTACTGTGGAATGGTTAGACACTGCTAACCATTCCACAACTGGAATGTCAAAAAATATGAGAGCCATACATCCCATGTGTTCTGATACCAGCTGGGGTTGACTGTGCAAGTTCACACCAGTATCCACTTATGCCAGGAAGCAAAGGAACTGCATCACCCAAGCTATGCACGTTCTCATGGCAGTGTTGCAGCATTAATGTTTCAGGTCTGTAGTATTGCATGAAGTCCTCATCATGCTGTTGATTCTCAGACCACTTTCAGTTCAAGAGTTATCAGACTGAACTGCTACCACCATCTCTTGCGGTAGAACACCAGGTGCGAGATGCTGGTCTCTTGTTGTCTTGTGTGCTCCTGAGGCATCTGGTGGTCTGCTGTGAGCTACAGGAGGTTGGACTAGATGAATTTTTGGCCTGATCCAGCAGGGCTTTTTTAATGCTCTTATATGTTCTTATGTTCTCTTATTGCTGGGTCCTGGAGCGCAAGGGAACAGTGTGGGAATAGACAGCAGTGGCTGGGACATCGGACAGTTCTCAAGCTGAAAGAGGTCTGAAAGCGGGCAGGTTCTTTAGCTGCTACCATTGCCTGTTCTTGCACAGTTTCCAGGTAGATGGAGACCCAGCAACAACCGGAGCCCACTCTTAGCTTGGCCAGTTCATGGTCAAGAGTTGAATGCAACTGACTTTCCAGTTGGGGGGTCAGGTAGCTCAGCAGCCCAGCAAGTTGGTGGGAAGGCAGTAAGCAGGCATGGAGTGCCCATAGAGCATCCCTGGTCAACCCACCACTTCCCACCTCCCATAAGAACATAAGAACAGCCCCACAGGCCCATCTAGTCCAGCTTCCTGCATCTCACAGCAGCCCACCAAATGCCCCAGGGAGCACACCAGATAACAAGAGACCTGCAAGGCCTCCTGGGAATTGTAGTTTAAGAACATAAGAACAGCCCCACTGGATCAGGCCATAGGCCCATCTAGTCCAGCTTCCTGTATCTCACAGCGGCCCACCAAATGCCCCAGGGAGCACACCAGATAACAAGAGACCTGCAAGGCCTCCTGGGAATTGTAGTTTAAGAACATAAGAACAGCCCCACTGGACCAGGCCATAGGCCCATCTAGTCCAGCTTCCTGTATCTCACAGCGGCCCACCAAATGCCCCAGGGAGCACACCAGATAACAAGAGACCTCATCCTGGTGCCCTCCCTTGCATCTGGCATTCTGACATAACTCATCTCCCACCAGCTTGCATCCAATGTACCTCATAGGTGGGCCAGCCCAAATCCAAGCACAATGGTGCTTCAGTGGGGATGGAATTCAGGAGCGGTGATTGTTTTCCAAGCAATCATTGAGCATTCTTGAACTCAATCTGAATCAAGCCAGGGGAAGTTCACCTATTACTGTGAAGGTTCTGCCATCCTAAGGAGTTCTCCCTTAGGAGATATGACAATATGTTGAGGGATATAAAATACAAATATAGTCTTCATCTTTCATATGAAATACCATTTACGTACTTCTCCTTAACCCTTCCTAGCGAGTTGTCCTTTGACATCTATATCTTTACATGTATTTGGGCGACTAACGTCACTTCTCAACCCCACGTTTCTTCAGCAATCCCCTTGAACTGAGCTGGAAAAAGTTATACATTCGAAGTTATAATTAGAACAGACCACATTTCTTTTTTTGTTCGAAAGGAAGTCGCCCTTTTACCACTACTGACAGATCTAACAATTGGAAAAGCCAAAGAAAATATTAACATTTCAATTGTGCTTTGTTACAAAACAATATGAATGCATTTGGTCTTTATACTAGGAAAAAACGGCCGAACCGCTGAGAGAATCAAGGCTGAGCACAATCGCTATATTTTATTGTTAGTGAGAGTTCAGACAAGAAACACGATGCATGCCTCTTTTTGTATTAAAGCAAGGGCAAGGAACAAAGATGAAGGATGCTTACTTAAAGACAGTCATTTACTGCAGCGCTAGTAAATAAAATTGGGCAACCTGAACCAAACAATAGTCCCACTCTGTGATCCAGCAGGGCTGGTGCGGCCTCCGCTGCATCCGTCATGGTAATAGAGGGTTGGGTCCCCAGTCTCTGTGGGGCTGCTTGGATCCGTGCCAGCAATATTGCTGGCACCAATCTGGGCTGCCCCATGTCAGGCTTTCAGGCCCATGAAGGGACAGGATGGGGTCACAGTCCCAGCTCCCCCTCACCAGCCTGAACTGCCCCCTTCCCTGCCATCCTGCTGGTCTTAACACCTCCCCCACCCCCATTCCACCCTCCACCACCTTCCATTGCCCAACAGAGAGCATACCTGCTCTGGCAGGCTTGGGCCTCTGGTGGCAACAGGCTAGGGCAGGCCTTGCCATTGGTGCTGTGGGCCTCCATGCTGCCGCAGTGTGCCTTACAGCCCATTTCCAACAGAACATGTGCCTGTTCCGCTGGTGGTAGTCAGTAATGGCGTAACTGAGGGGAGGCAAGGGGAGCAAATGTCCTAGGCTGGGGGGGGGGTGTTGCCAAGCCACCATCCAGCCCCCATGGCACACTCCTGCACTATTCAGGCACTCAGGGCCTTTCGCCTTGAGGCATCCTGAGGGCCAGGGAAGCTGCACACTACCTTCCCAACCCTCAGAAGGCCTTATAAAGGCCTCAGAGGGCCAAAAGATTTCACTTCGGATGTCATGGAGGAAACCAGAAGTGGTATTTTTAAACCCTTTGAAGGCCTTCTGAGGGATGGGGAGGTTTTGGAGGGTCAGGGAGGGTGTGCATAGACTCCCTGGGCCTCCAGAAGGAAGGTAGGGGGTGACAGCTCGGCCGGGGGGGGGGGCAACAGCCTGTGGTCATGGCCCCAAGCAGTACCAGGGCCTTGGTAATGTGTTAAAATAAATAGTACATTGAATTATCATTACATTCCATTTTCAGTGTAAAAGTGGCTATGGTTGGCAGCCTTCAGTCTCGAAAGACTATGGTATAAGCCTACAGCACCTGATATTCCCAGGTGGGCTCCCATCCAAGTACTAACCAGGCCTGACCCTGCTTAGCTTCCAAGATCAGACGAAATCAGGCATATGCAGGGTATGGGCCAATTCCTATCCAATTTTCCACTACCAGTGCAGCCGCGTCAACAGGACATGCACTGCATCCTACAGTGGCGGGGGGGGGAATCATGGAGGCCTCCTCCAGGTAAGGGAACATTTTGTTCCCTTTTCTCAAGGCTGCATTGCGGCTACACCGGCACTGGAAAGTTGGATAGGATTGGGCCCCAAGTTCACAATCTCCCTCCTTCTAGCCTTTAATGCATTTATTCTCATGTCTTCACAGTCATTGTTCTTCTGATCTAGGGTAGGAGAGGGAGGATACTCATTCTCTTTAGACCAGCATGACTTCATATGGGGATGCACATCCAAAGGTACATCCAACCATGAAAACAGCCCAGTGCAGAGAAACATTAGCAATTAGCAGAATTAACCTAGTCTGGGAATTCAATTCATTCAGAAGAGCAAAGCAGAAGATAGTGGTTGTTCCAGAATAGGACACTTGGTCCTACAGGCAGCTGGCTTTTTGATGAACGGATGAAGGCAGTGGGAAGACAGCAAGCCTCTGTCAGCATCTTCAAACCTCAAAAAAAATCCAGATGGACTTTAAAACACCATCGATGGAGTTTCTTTGTAATTTTGTAGAGAGGACTGTGAAAATCAGTATTCTGTTAGAGCAATCAGAACTCAAGTGTGTGCATTTTCAGTTTCAGAACTGTTTTGTTTTTTTAATTGAAATATACCTGTGGGCGTCACTTATTGTAACAAGTCGTTTTTTCCCCCATGCAATAAATGATTCCCTAGAGACAACTAAATTATTGAAGTTATTTCTATTCAAGCAAGCAGGAAGGAGAGACTTGTTCTGCAGAATAAACCAGAATATATTTGAAGGATATCTTGGCAGTAAATGGGGGGTACGTGTGGATAGATATATATTTCCACGATATAAAAAACACAACTAATAATTAGGGGGAAAGAGTTATTTTCTAATTAGCATTTGCAAAGGGATCTGCTACTTCATTCAAAAACAGAGTGATACTGGCAGCATCAGGATACTTTTTAGAGGGATGACAATGTCACAAAAATAACAGTCACAGAATTGTGTATTGCACTGAGTCATTCTGTCATGTGTTCCTGGATGTCCAAGTTTTATGACCCACTGATGGTAGCAACTCAGACCCCAATCCTTTCCAGCATATGAGCAATTCACTGCATCCTGTGCTGGAGCTGAGCAGGCTGGAGGTCTCCTCGGAGTAGTGGCGTAGCAAGAAGGGGTGCAAAGCGGCCCCTCCCCTTTGAACTTAGAAGTGCTGGGCTATGGATCAATGATGGGCTATTGACTATCCCAATAGTCTTGGCAGCTGCCTTATATGAGACAGCTCTGTATAAGTGTCTGCTATTCCTTTCATCATCTAGGCGAGGGTCCAATGTCTCTCTCACCTTGGACATGAGCAGCTTGGGAAGTGTCGAGCCGTTTGTCGCCGTACCAACACCTAGGGAAAAAGTGGCCATGGAGTACCTCCAATCAGCTAGCCGGGTCCTGACAAGGCAGCATTTACAGGACACCGTGTCAAGTCCTCATTTGCTTCAAACAGAATTCATGGTGAGTCTCCTGGATTGTGTTGGCTCCTCTCCGAAACAGAAAAGTTTCCAAATTACATTTCCACTAACTAAGATATACTTGTACATACCTGTGACTTAAACAAAACATGGTCCGTAATCCGTGGTGTACACAGTGGCAGCCTCAGAAAATAATATGGGGGTGGAGAAGGGACAAAGTGCATTGGGGGGAATTTTATCCTACATGTTAATTTTCTGAAAGTGAAATAATGTATATTTCATGTTAATGCTCCCATCCTAAACATTTTTAACCCATTTTGCCCAGCCCACAGGTGTACACATTTGGTTCCTGTTGCATATATGCAACATTGGGCAGAAATGGCTTAAGTAAGTTCGATCAGTTTTGATGGTTAATGTTCAAGTAAGCCTGATTGAGGCTGCAGCCTTACTTTCATTTCCCGTTTATTTTTCAGCAATTGAGGTGTGGAGGGTGAGATATTGTTTGGGGATACTTTCCTCCTATGCATTTATATGTGTACATGTAAAACAAATACATTCAAGGGTATTTCTTACCAGAAATGAAAATCTTTATTAGTTTATGGGGTGTTTTGTTAGTAACTTCAGTATGAAGCTGCTGTTGAACTGCAGAAGAAAATCTATAGAAGGTTCCATATGAGCTATCTTAAGAGGTAAACTACATGTTCCACACAAATGCAGGTATTTAAAACCTGCAGGTTTTTAAAATGCAGGTATTTAAAAGTTCCCCAACAGGTATTTAAAACAAAACTAAGCTGGGGAGAGACTTAGTATTGGAAGAACAGTATGGGTATCTAACCCATTCCCTGCTGTATGCTTTTTGTTCAAAATTTCTCCCCAGCGGAGTTTTTCCCTACAAAGTTCCAGATGCACAATTATCTTTGCAGACATGTTTCGGGAACCCGAAAGGGAAAAAGCAAGTTGGGGACCAAGAATGGCCAATAGGAAGACCATTTAGAATCCCTTTCCCTGCTGCTTCTCTACACAAAATCACAGCCCTCCCCAGACTGCTTTTTATTTTTAAAAAAATACTGAGAGGGCTTCATTGCACAGATTGGTATCTAAGGGATAGTTTGCTCCTAAAAAAAATATTAAAGGCTGCAATCCTAACCACGCTTTCTGGAGAGTAAGTCCCATTGAACAAAATAGGACTTCGTTCTGAGTAGACCTGGTTAGGATTGTGCCCAAAGTATCTTATGGTTTGTTTGCTTGTTTTTTGTTTTAGGAAATTCCCATGAATTTTGTGGATCCAAAGGAAATTGACATCCCCAGCCACGGAACAAAAAATCGCTACAAGACCATTCTACCAAGTAAATACCTTTAAACGGATTCCTTTTTTGGTCTGATATGTAATCCAGTCGTGCAGCCTTCCTCTCCCTATTATTAGTTCAGTGTTTGTGTCAGCATTTCCATTCCCAACACTGGGTGTGTCTCTTGAACCAGGGCACCTGATGCGACTGACAAGTGAAGTCTGAAATGATGGATTTTCTTTGGAACAATGGCTGGAGTCCGCCAGCTCCACCCTGAGCACCGCTGAGAGTGTTGCCAGGGGAGTTCTGCTACACCAATGGCCTAATTTCAGGACAGCTGAATTGCAGTCTCTCTTTTGTGGGACTGCTGACTTCAACTCCACATGGTTCTTAGGTTTTGAAGTGACATGATTTTCAAGTTCTGATTCTCCAGTTTTTCAAAATTTGGCAATACTTCCTCTTCTCAGTGATATTAATATATTTTTTATTGGGGTCTTGAATAAACAATTTTCTTCCAATGTGTTGATGTTTACTGCATCAACTACCGTTACGTCTCTTTTATGTCCAGTTTTGTTAGTGCCAATGTCTGTGACATCCAGAGATCCAGGCTCCAAGTCACTGCTGCCCATGTCAACCTTTTTATGGGATATTTTAAACTTATCTGAGCAGGCGTACCTGGCAGTAGGGGCTTGGAGGAGATTCTTTGGCTTGCTAATCTGTTCTTCCCCTCTCGCTCCCCCCTGCACTAGAATCAGAGCTCCACGGAATGTTCCAGAGAAGAGAACAAATGACCAGTACTCAGCGGAGTAGCTGGGGGGGTCAAAATGCTAAGTATTGATGGCACCATAACACACTGTGTAAGTGGCACCTCCTCCTCACCACTAGAGCCATACCAGGTGGCAAAACCATCTCAGAGGCATCTCCTCCACTTTGCCCTTGCCACCCTGAATGGCTCAGAAGGTGAGGAGGATGGGTCACTTACAAGGCACATTGCAGGGCTGTCAATACTTAGCGTTTTGGCCCCCCTCTAGTTACTCTATTGCTGGTGCTTCCTTCTTCATGCTTCCAGGTCTCATCCGAAAGGCGATGGAGGGATGTGTATTCTATCCCTGTATTGGACAAATATTTCTCTCTCTGTTGGGTATATGTACACCTTCTCCAGCCATGCACACACACCCCACCACCTGTAAAATGCAGGAAAAGTAAAAAGCAGGAAGTGTGAGTCTCTCTTGCTTCCTGCCTCAGAACTGTTCTGAAATGTCTGAAGAAATTCTTCGAGAACCACGATATCTGTGGCATCCAAACCATTGCTTGTGCTACTACAACTGTATAAGATCCAGCAGCCCAATATAACTGGTACATCAAATATTCAGAGGGTTTATTTTTCCCTTCCAGCCTTTAATATGTTTCTGTTATTCTCCAAGGTAAATGGGTATTCTTGTTGATTATTTCCATCGTGTCTTTCCAGATCCGGTAAGCAGGGTGTGCTTGAAACCAAAGAACCCAGGGGATGTTTTGAACACCTACATAAATGCTAACTACATTAGGGTAAGGAAACTGATATAATTTTCATTTTCTTGTTGAGCAGTTCGGAGAATTGGCTCCTGTTCAGCTACTGTACTCTGTTACCTTCCCTGACTAAAACTCTTTGTATGGTGCCCTGTCAACAATTCCTTATGTAAGATGGTACCATTTCCTTTCCTTCATTTCCTTCTGTAATTACAACACTAAACAATGAGGAGTCAATTAACTAAACACTCTAACCAATGATCAATCATTTCATGAAATCATTATTCTTAACTTGTCCCTTAATGCATCAGGTCTTTAAAACAAGGGTAGAAAAATCCTGTCTGGGCCTTTACTGCCAGATCTCATGATCTGTTAATCTAAAGTCCCAGAACGATGGTGAGAAAGTCACTCTGTGGTTTGGTGGGCTGCAGCTCCCAAGGCAAATGGAAAGCTCCCACTGAAATTCTTCCATTTCATGTTGTTGACAGTAAGTAGGCAGCGGGGGCAGTTCAGGGGAGAATAATGGGCAGATCTGGACAGAGACTAGGGGGTGGATCTCAATGGCACAAGTGCACATGGGATCCTATCCCCCCTTCAGGGTCCTGACTTACCCCCAGAACTCTGTCACATCACCTACTCACCCACCCCCATAGTATGCAGTGCATGTTCTAGTAATGGCGCTGCATGGCGTTGGCTAGTGGGAGATAGGATTAAACCTGAAGTCATGCAAATGTTTTGTATTAGTTTAAAAAAAATGTTTCAGAATGGTTATATCAATAAGTTTTCTTCTTATCTAGGCTTTTGTTTCTTATCACAGCTCCATGAAAAGCTTAACTTTTAACGTGACTGTTCTTGTGACTGTGTCTCCGCATCAGGGTTATGGCGGCCAAGAGAAGGCTTTTATTGCAACCCAAGGACCTATGATTAATACAGTGAATGATTTCTGGCTGATGGTCTGGCAAGAGGATAGTCCTGTAATTGTTATGATCACGAAGCTCAAAGAGAAAAATGAGGTATGATTTCTTAGCTACCTAAACCAGTGAAGTTATCCTTGTAGATGTGGAAACCAGCTGACTTGCTCTTATTGGATCACAGTGCTAGAACCACGATGCTTGATGGGATGGGATGGGGATGGAGAAAAACTGGGCAGGGACCAGGGAGGGGATGGGGCTGTGTCAAGGGCAAGAAGGGGGTTGATCAACAATGGCAGCAGCTCCACCAATATCTTAGCTCCCTTCCCATCCTCAATCCGTCTACCCAGGTCCACTCAGATTTGCTCCAGCAAAATCACTGGTGCAAGTCTGAATATCCATCAGGGCAACAGAGGCTTATCCCAGGGCAAGGGAACAAATGTTCCCTTACCTGGAGGAGACCTCTGCGACTGCCCTCCTACAGGATGCAGCATGCACGCCAGTAGCATGGCTATATCAGCAGGTGGGTTTCAATAGGATTGGGCTTATTCCTTGCTGGAAACTTTGGGGAAACTTTGAGCTCCAAGAATATCACTCTCATGGGTTCCCTAATCAGTGTGTAAGCCCCTTTCATGGAAGGATTTGTGTTAGATAAAGTGAAAAATAATACTGGTTACCAAAAACACAAAAGCAAAAACCCAAATGCTTTTTTCCACTAATCAAATTTTGATTAAAAGGACTAATTCTGGATAACATTCTGAAAGGAGTGACGTACTTGATAAAAGATGAAAATGAATTGATCTTAACCTTTCAGATCTAATCATTCCAGCATCAGGAATAACGTCTGTGAGTACCACACAGTGGAAATCAAACATCTAACTGATGTCCTAGACCAAAAAGTGATACATAATCACCCAAAAGTGTCTGTCCTATCATGGACCACACAATTTCATATAAGGCTTCACCACCCATATCATCTTTACAAAAACCCTGTAGGGCCATGTAGCTTGATAGAGAATTTGTGGTTCAAGGTTATCATTTGAACTCAGAACTTGGTAGCTGAGCAGGAATTTGAACTCAAAGCCTGGAATCTCTAGAGTCTAACACAGTGATTTTCAACCTTTTTCATCTTGTGGCACACTGGCAAGGTACTAAAATGGTCAAGGCACATCACCAGCTTTATGACAATTGTCAAGGCACACTGTGCTGTCCAATGGTCCTATTGATAAATGACCCTCTCCCAAATTCCCATGGCACACATGGGGACCATTTGCGGCACACCAGTGTGCCATGGCACAGTGGTTGAAAACGACCGGTCTAACATTTGATCCACTGTTCTGAAAAAGCTTTCCTGCTTGCAAGGTTTGCGTCGCTCATTGACAAAACATACTCATCAAGTTTTTGCACAAGAGAATCTGACCTTGAGAAATGAATGAGACAGACCTTGCAAGAAAGAGCTCCAATTATGCCTTGGAGAATGCGTGGGGCTCTGATTAAGGAGGAGCTGTCTGCATCATTCTTACCACATCCAAAACAATTTTGGACTGAATTTGAACTGAATCCAAACTGTTATATTCCAAGGGAATGCAAGATATTATAAATAGTTCCTTGTCTGACCTGATCAAAATACTTTTGAAACCCTACCCCTATAAAATGGCCTGAAGAACAAATATTTTCCCAAAGGAAATGCCAAATTTTTAAACTCTTACTTCTAATATTGCTTGAAAAGAATGACTTGAAAGAAACACCCAGTGGTTTCCAACATATCAGGAAGCCCTGTGTTTACCTGAATTGCTCCAGCTTGCCACAATAGTGTTTATCTGCACTGACAGTGGCAATTTCCTCCTAATAAAAGAAGGGGAGACATCTTAAGTAGTTCCCAGGCTTATGAAGAACCTCTATGTTTACTTGAGCTTTTGACATTCCAGCAAGAAACTCTGGCAAAACTACTGTATTAAGAACCAGTGTGATGGTAGATGAATAGCCAGTTCGCTTATTGGTTGTTGGACATTTTTTGTCAATTATCAAGCGTTGCTGTTTTTAGAGAAAGTGGAGGAGATACCTTTATTTATAAATAGAGGCACTGAGAAAAATGTAGCAAAAGTGGACTACCCATTTGGAGTGGCTTGTTTCTGAATCCATACACATAAATGAGCAAGGATCCTACCCTCCAAGGATGGATGCAAGGCACAGAGCCTGAGACATGAGTTGGGTCATAGGTCAGCAACCCTGTGGCTCAACTTATGAGTCACAGCGCATAGCTGTTGCAACTCAACCTGAGTCAACTTGCAAGTCATTTTGAGAAACGAAAGACATTTTGAGTCAAGGGCTTCCCTGAGCAAACCTTCACAGTCAAAAAAAAAAAAAAAAAAAAGAATGACCTTAAGTCTTTCTCCTCCCCTCAAATCCTTTGGCCCCGCCTCCTGGAACAAACCTACTCTCCTTCCACCATGTCTGCTGCTACAATAGGTCTGAAAGCTGGCTTCTGGATTGCCCATGAGGTCTTTGTCGTGACACATGCACAAAAAGAGAGTTGGAACTCAAGTTATTTCAAGTCCTGACTCTTTTTTCAAATCACTGACTCTGAGTCGTGAGTCATCAGGGTCAGTGACGTCTGTAACTCAAGTCATTTTTAAAAAATTCATGTTTATGAGACTTTTTTTTTTGAAAAGTCTGTTTTTAAAAATAGATAGGGGCATTCTGAAGTAACTGAATCTTCTTTTTATACAAGCAGAAGAGTACCATTAAATGAATACCCACTGATAAGACGCTGTAAGAGAAAGTGAGTCATCCTAGACTTGCTTTTTCTGTGCATAAGTCCCATTGAATATAATGGAAAGTACTTCTGAGTAAGTAAGGATCTGACATGCCTAGGATTGCACTGTAATAGATAGCAAGCCATTACTCTCCTAGTAACCCACCAGAATTAAATAGTTCATCCAAATTTGGCATCACAGGCCCATATCAGTCTTTAGTAAAGAGCAATAATAAAAAGCTAAACTTCTGGAACCTTCCGCTCTTTTCCCCTAAAAGCAAAAACCCAAATGATCAATTAGAGCAGGGGTCTCCAAACCCCGGCCTGGGGGCCAGATGCAGCCCGCAGCAAGCCTCTATCCGGCCCGCAGCCAGCCTCTTGTCCCCTGAAAGCCTCTGGCCCACTTGGCCGAATGTGACAGGAACTATGCTCTGGTTGTGTCTTGAGGGTGTTCTAAGGGCCAGAGAGGTTGAATGAACGAGCCCATTCATTCATTTATTCACTCATCTAAGTTCTATTTAAAAAAATTTTCTGGCCCTCAACACTGTGCCAGGTATTTGACGCTGCCCTCTGGCCAAAAAGTTTGGAGACCCTGAATTAGAGCATGGTGGCTGATATGTTAACTGCAAATAACAACATACATGTAATAAGACACTTAATTTTTCAGAGCTAATCTTATTTTACTAAAAGATGTAGCTGAGTTGTGCCTGGAAAAGAATTGTCTTTATGTAATACTCCTCTCACAAGGAGCGGCAAGCATTGCAAGTGCCCAAATTTTTCTCTGCTTGGATGTAAAATCCAAGCCAGAGAAAAAAATTCTGGGTATACCCACCCACCCATATCTGGTCCTCAGAACCCCCTTTCCTCCAAGCAAAACATACCTGTCCAGGGCTGAGGCAGCAGCCATGGAAAGGAAGGAGCTCTGAGCAGGCAGGTAAACTTTGCTTTAAAGGACGCGGTGAGGGGGTGATTTGAGTAGATGGGTGGGAGAGACTTTGGGGAAGTGAAGAAACGCTGATTTGCCTTGGAAAATAAATAGAGCTCTTCTGATGTTCTGGAAAATAGCTTGGCTTATTTCCAAGGCAGTTCAGCTGGAGCCAGCTTGTCCATCTCTAGTTCTAATATCTCTGGATAGCCATCCAGTGAACTGCATGTGAAACCAGCTCCTATTGTAAGCGGTCAAAGGCAAAGATCCAGGAGTACCAGCTGTTCAGCTGCTGATAGAGGCAAGTCCCAGCCATGCTTACAAATTGGATGAGAGCCCCTGTCTTATCTTATGGAGGAGAAGTGGGAGGTGCTTCAGCAAGGAATCTTTCAGCCAAGACTGCTGAGCGGTGCATTGCAAAAATGATTTTTAAACACTGGAAGTAAACTACAGTACTTATTTTCCTTAACGGAAATATACACATCATAAGCAAAGCTTAAACTTACACATTTGAGGTCCCACAGATACAGCATGCTGCTTTCCAGTGGTGTAGCTAGAGGGGGGTGCAAAGCACTAAGTTTTGCAGGCGCCTGAACGTGCTGTGCAAGCAGCCCCTCCCCTTCGGAACCATTGCAGGCAGGGGGTGCAAAATGAAGGCAAATGCGTTAAAATATAAAGGCAACATTTCCTGTTAGGAAGCGTTAACTTATGGAATCAAATCAAGCACAAAATGCAACACTGTAACATAAAGAACTGTAATTAATATATTGATTAATCAATATATCAGCGTGTGGTTGGTCTGTGGAACTCCTTGCCACAGGATGTGGTGACAGCATCTGGCCTGGATGCCTTTAAAAGGGGATTGGACAAGTTTCTGGAGGAAAAATCCATTACGGGTTACAAGCCATGATGTGTATGTGTAACCTCCTGCTTTTAGAAATGGGCTATGTCAGAATGCCAGATGCAAGGGAGGGCACCAGGATGAGGTCTGTTGTTATCTGGTGTGCTCCCTGGGGCATTTGGTGGGCTGCTGTGAGATACAGGAAGCTGGACTAGATGGGCCCATGGCCTGATCCAGTGGGGCTGTTCTTATGTTCTTATGATGGATGTCTTATATACCTGTTGCCTAAGTTAAATCTTACCTAGCTTTTAACCTAATTTTTAACCTAGATTTTTAAAAATCAAGCAATCTTTAACTGCTTTTACATCAGTATTTTTTATCCCCAGAAATGTGTGCTCTATTGGCCAGAGAAGAGAGGGATATATGGGAAAGTGGAAGTACTTGTGAACAGCGTGCAAGAATGTGAGAATTATACTGTCCGCAACCTTACACTAAAGGTAAGAAAAGAACTGACTTTTGCGGCTGAGCAGTCAGTATAAGTTGGAAGCAAAGGCAACTGATTGAAAAACAAATTTGGTGTGTCATGTGGAACTCACCGACTCTATAAGACAAACGTTCAACAGGCATCAGGAAAATAATATATATAATGAATACAGCATGGAATCAAAGTCATCAAGAATAATGCTGTTGGCACCCCAGCCCTCTAGCATAGCTGTATCTACCCTTGATGTCAGTTTGATGTGCATGTCTAGATATCAATACAGATAAGTTGTACATTACCTAGTTTTATGCATGCAGCAGAATGTGATGCTAGAATAGACTGTACCACTTCAGACTGCAGGTAAAAGATACCATGCCTGAAGGCTCTTCCATGAAAAAAAACTCCCTGCAAGTACAAGGTTACATGTCGGAGAGAAAGTTCTAGTCCAGTAGTTCCCAAACTGGTGGGTTGTGACCCACCAGCCTGGGAAGCAGCTGTGCCTGCCCCCTTAAGGGATGGGGTGAATGGCAGTGACGTGATCCCCAGGATTGCGCCACTGTTGGGGATTGGGGGGGTGCCACTTATCTGAGCCAGCACCAGTCTCCAGGGCTCTCCAAACTGAAAATAGCAAATGGAAACCACTTCCAGTTTTCAATCATGAACCCAGAAATGGGAGAATGGGAATTATAGATCCTGATTTATTATTCTGTAAACAGAAGCCCCTTCCATTCATATAGTTTACTCCTTTTTACGAGCCTTTTTATGAGCTCTACTCTCCTTCCATGAACAGAAGAAGCTTCCATTCATGGAATGGTAAGTTAGAATCCAAACCAGTGTGTACACACAAGGGGATCTAGACTACATCTCAAGAGTCCAGATACTACATTAGCCCCCCAGAAATGCATGCAAGACATGGAGTAATTTCTTTGGGGAAAGCATTCTGCTATCATATATGCTTGTCTTCATTAGTAAGTAATAAGAATGGGAAAGAAAATAGATTCTGATTAATAAAATGAATTAAGTACAGCTCATCAAGAACATGCACCATTCTTTTCAGCAAGGAAGCCAGTCAAGAAACGTCAAACATTATTGGTACACATCCTGGCCAGACCACAAAACCCCGGATAGTGCGCAACCTCTCCTACAGCTCATGCTGGACGTAGAAGATGACAGGATGGCGTCAGCTGGTAGAGGGCCTGCGATTGTGCATTGCAGGTAATTAATGGGCTTTTAAAGAAATGTTTTTCCTCCAGAAAATTCAATGCAGTAGAATTTATGTAGGGTGTGCTACAGAAAAATACGGAGAAGCAACAAGAGGGAAAATCTCAGCATTGCATTTGAGGTTGATTGGTACATGGGTTTGAAGCATGCACTGGTACCAGTGAAGGCTGCTTTGCAACTGCCATACCTAGATTTTGCAACTGGGAGGTGAGGGGGCATAGCAGGGGGTGGGGGAAGGGATGGATCTGACAGCAATGGTATGAACTGGATCCTATTCTCTTTTTCCTACAGCCTCCCCACGCCTCCTGCAGGCTCACCTACAGCCTCTCCTCGGACTTGTGCTGGCGAAATTGCTAAGCAGGTCCAAGGGGACTCACTGAAGTGCAGAAGGCTTATGCAGGTGTAAATGGATTTAAATATCCTTTCCTTTCTGAAGCCTCCCGAATTCCCATCCCCCTTGCTGGATACAGCGTACCTGTTGTTTGATGCAGCAGCAGAGTAGCTGGGGGGGGTGCAAAACACTTACTACACCTTGCAAGCGGCCCTTCCCCTTTGGAGCCGTTCTGGGCTGGTGGCGCAAAATGGAGGCCCAGAATGGCTCTGAAGGGGAGGAGGGCCACTTGCACGGCATAGTGAGGCCCCTACAAAGCTTAGTGCTTTGCACCCTTTCTAGCTATGCTACTGTGGTGCAGATGCACCAGTGAGTGGGGGGGAAGGTTTGGGCTTCTGGTGTTCCACTGTGAGAGGGGAGAAGCACAGTTCAGCTTTCAAAGGCACAGCAGCAGGTGAAGGTGGTAATGGTGACCCTGCTGGCTTTTCCTTCTCCTCTTCCTCCTCGCAAGTCTGTGGATGTTATTTATCATTTATGTATTTAAGGACGCAATCCTAACCAACTTTCCGGCTCTGACCTAGCCGCAGTGCAGTCCCAAGATAAGGTAACACCAACATCCCTTACCTTGAGGATGCCCCCTTGACTGTCTCCCCACTGCAGGATGCAGCGCACTCCACATCGGCACAGCTACGTCAGTGCTGGGAAGTTGGTTAGGATTGCGCCCTAAGGCATTTTTATCCCACCCTTCTCCCGCCAGAGGGGCCACCAGTGCAACTCACACATGATATCAAATAATGCATATAATGACCATCAGTTCATTCATAGAGTAATTGCAGGTCTGCACTCCTCCTCCATCTACCAGGACTGCCCCAATCAATCCAGAAGCCCAAATTCTTGCAGAGTCCAAAGTTCAGACTCCAGACCACCAGGCAGCATGAAAAACCTCAGGAGAGGGATGGGGGCTGAGCACTTTCAAACTGTACACCAACTGATGGAAACGGATCGTTTTTACCCTGGTTTAATTTTACCTTTCAGTGCTGGAATAGGGCGAACTGGGTGTTTTATTGCTACTGCCATTGGTTGTCATCAGCTGAAGGAAGAAGGGGTTGTTGATGCATTAAGCATTGTCTGCCAACTGCGTTTGGACAGGTGAGATGATGTAGAGGGCAAACTCCATCTGTTATTGCCATCCCATTTTTCCTAGAACCCATGTACTGATCAGAAATGTTCTGATGCAGGATATAGAAGTGGGCACTTTTAACCCACTTCTTACATAATCTGCAGCGCAATTCTAAGCTGCACATGGCCTGTGTTGCATCAAATGCAGCTTAGGGGGTTACTGGAGGTCTCCTCGGGGGTAAGGGGATATATTTCCCCTTCTCCAGTATCAGACCATACAGAACTAATTACAGTATCACATGCACAGTCTAAATGCAGCAGAATCACTAGGGTTGCTGTAACCCCATTAACTTTATTTATTTTCATATAAAACAGTACAAGTCACCCAACACATCAGTAACAGAAACAAAAAAACCAGTGGCCAACCTGATGACACTCACACAACTGAACAAGAGTTCTCGTATTAGCGCTGATACATGGAAATGAGATCTGACTCATACTAACATCTTATTGGTTCCCTGCTATGTCATAATAACACCTCATTGGCTCTCAGAACAATCAGTCTCATTGGTCAGTTTTGCGTTACATAAATCCATGTTTGTTACATAAGGCTGTTGCGTTTTCCTTTTCTGGTTATTTTTCCATAGCTTTTGATAGCAAACAGATATTTAAACATGGTTTGTTTCATTGCATTCTGCATGAAATTCTGCATTGAGTGATCTATAACATGATGGTATTATTTGAGAATACCAAGATTTTCACAGTTTTGGCCAGTAGTGGTGCCGTCCCCCCAAGGGTGTCACCCGGTGCAGCCATAATGATGCCACTGCTTCCCAGCTTCAGGTTAATTTCAGTGGAGCAGTACAGTATTCTGGCACTCTGCCCAAGTTTGGCATAACCCTGCGTTATTTCACTGATTGTTGATTCTCTGTCTTTTTAATGCGGGTCCCCATCCAATGGTTGTGCAGAAACTCCACAGTGTACTTCTGCCATTCCTTTTCACACATTAGCTACTGATGCCTGATCCAGACTCGCTACATTTATGGTCAAATCAAACAGAGCTATGCTGCTGATGCCGAAATGAGTCACTGCTGCAGAATTTGTTCTGTGTCAGCTGGTGAAACAGGAAGCCTGATAGGCGTTAGGAGAAGGACAGGAAAACCTGCACTTTGTATGTGTGCTCCGAAGTCACAAGAGGTCACATATTCAGGACAAAGAATGAAACTGCCTTGACAGCGAGAGCCAGGTTTGGGTTTGCCTCTATGCTTGAAGATGCACGTTGCCCCTTCCACATGGAGTTTGCCATTTATTTGAGGCTGTGAGCGCCATGAAGAAGAATGAACGAACGAAACTGGACTGGGTGACTTGAGATTTTCATGGCAGGAAGTATGCCGTTGTGCTTGAAACGCATCAGTTTCCCTGTAAACATTAGAGGTTTTTAAAAATTGGGTTTTTACTTTACCCTATTCTGAGCACATTGGATGTTTTAAAATGCTTCCAGCAAAAGCTAGGTAGAAAGTCATCATTCATCATTGATCTTAGTTTTTTTTTTTTTTTTTTTTTTGCTCTTTAAAAACTAGAAAAACTGGAAAGAGTCTGTGATAGTAATAAAAGATGCTTAGGCTTTGGTTCTAGCAAGATTCCAAAGGAACAAGCAGCCCAATCCTAAACTCCCCAGCACTGCCAGATGAAGCGGTGCCAAAATGGCGACCACTTCATCCAGTAGGGCCAGGGAGGTCGCTGGAGGACTCCTCGAGGGAAGGGGACATTCATTCCCTTCCCCCAAGGAAAGCCCCGGGCCCCACAATGGGGCTACTCATGTCTGCACTAGCTATTTTGCCGGTGAAGATGAGAGAAGCCTCATGTTGGGACTTGCAGCCCAACATGGGGGATAGGATCTGGCGGAGGAGGTCTCCTGCTGGTCCTGCCCCCTCCCGGGCTGGTTCCTCCTCTGTCCTGCTCTCCCCCTCCCCTTCCCCACCCCAGAACGCCTCCCCTCCACCCTGCAAAGCTGCCACATGGCAGTACTATTTTCTGGCTGCGGCTTCCAGGCGCTGAGGCCCAGTGCCAGCACTCCCTCCTCTCTGGGTGCTGTAAACATGCTTTATGGCACATTTGCACATCTTCTCTTTCCCTCAACACCTGAAGTGCTAAAAGAGGGAGTGAAGAAGAAGTGGGGTCGGAAGAAAAAATGTGTGCAAATCTTGGGAAGTTGTAGAAGCTCTCAAACTACTGTCACCTTTGTTAGGAACAATTTTATCCAGCCTCAGCTGCTTCTGGGGCGGTTATCTCTAGACTATTCTCTCTCACCGTGTAATCATATTTTGAATTGTGAATGCACATAGACATTTGATATGACCACAAATGCATGATCGGCTTCTCAGCTTGCTTCCCAACCAGGCATTTGGCGATGCCCTAAGTAGATCCCGCTGCTCAAACAAATTTTGCAGGATTTGGAAACCATTCAAAAACCTGCAAACCTGTTTGATCAGAGGTGGAAAGCAGCATGAGTGTGTACATCATGGACAGCGTGCCGCCTTCAAATTGCCTTCAGCTCTCTCAAAACACTCTCTATAACCTTAAAATATCACTAAAGGCACTTTATTCTTTTCTTTTCAGAGGGGGAATGGTCCAAACAAGTGAACAGTATGAATTTGTGCACCATGCGCTGAGCCTGTATGAAAGCAGACTCTCGGCTGAAGCTATCCAGTGAAACTGAGGTGGAAGAACAAAGTTATGTTCATCTCTTGAGGTAATGTGTTGTATTACCTACCAGCAATTTCTTCAAGGAGTTTACAGCAGCGGAAGGAGAGGCATTGCAGTCAACTTGTAAAAGGAATGTTGATGGCTTAAAAAAAGACAAAAAAGCCTAAAAGATTGGTGGACCCTTGTCCTGAATGTATCGTGAGTTTCCTGAAACTGTTTAACGAAAGTTAATGTACTGATGTTACATTTGGATTTCACATATATATCTTATGGGGATTTATTTCTGTACTAATGGCAACTGCCACACAGAATGTATGTAACCTATGTATGTATGTTCTACAGCAGCTGGACATGGGAAATCCCACTGAAGAAGTGTGTATAAATGCATTAACATTTGCAAAGTCTGTCTTGTGAATAGGCTGTCAGGTGTTCAATTGTACCTGTTAAATGCTACTACCGATGACATGGTAAATGAAATTCAGAACCACTTCCGATTCTTGCTGCTAACGGTTGCAAGAGATCCATTTGTGGGTTCAAAGGAAAACCTCCAGGATAAAGAAACCAATCCATTGTTTCTGAAACTATTCCAAATCAGATAATATTTTATATGATAACAGTTAAGTAATATTAGATATTGAATGTGTATAGTGCATTTGGTAAAGGCATTGCAGACCACAGTGGCTGCAATTCAAAGGAAATGTGACCTGTACAAGCCCCACTGAAACCAACAGAAGTTTATAAGCAGAGGTATGCATTTTAATTTTTTTAATGGCGCTTGCTGCCATCTTGTGAAATGCCCATTCATTTCAATGGGACTTGAGCAAAAGCAGCTCTCAATGGATGGAGTCCAGTGTCCGTTTTTTTCAATGTTTATGTATTTATTCAATACTGTTGATTGTCTAAGAAGCTGCATTTTGCTTCAGGACAGAATCCAGTGTATTTGTAAAATCATGTGGCACACTTTCCTTTCAAACAGAAACTTTGTAACATATATTCAGTGGTAAGAATTTTAAATATTTGCCTGTCTTTTACTAAACAGTTTCTCTTTTTTGGAATAAGTTGTCCGAATTTCATTCTTCGCAATGAGAGGGTGGGTGTCTTTGAGATGCTAGAAGGCTATTTGAATAATGAAGTTATTATCCTTTCAATTTTTTTATCTTGGCAATGATCTGTTTGCTATGAAAAAGGTACTGCCAACACACCTCCTTTGGGCAAGAAGTTGGGGCGTGTGAACACAGGATCTAATGAGTTTCCAAAGCAGTAATGTTACCTTTGCGTCAGACAGCCAATAAACTTGATACAAAATAATGTAAAGGTGTTACTGTTTTTATTATTTCATTTCACTGATTATCATCAAATTTTACTACTCTTCAACCCTAATAGACAAAGGGAATTGCGATCCACTTCTCAGTTACTTATTGGAATAATTACAAATGATACTTACCTCGCTAAACACCTGGCCCAAGTGTTTTAAGTTCCCACAATGCACCATAATGCGTCCTCCTCTTTGGTCTACCCAAGGGACAGAATCTGGTATGAACACATTGCAAAGCTGTGGAAACTTCCCACATTAGAACATAAGAACAGCCCCACTGGATCAGGCCATAGGCCCATCTATTCCAGCTTCCTGTATCTCACAGTGGCCCACCAAATGCCCCAGGGAGCACACCAGATAACAAGAGACCTGCATCCTGATGCCCTCCCTTGCATCTGGCATTCTGACATAGCCCATTTCTAAAATCAGGAGGTTGCGCATACACATCATGGCTTATACCCCATAATGAATTTTTCTTCCAGAAACTTGTCCAATCCCCTTTTAAAGGCGTCCAGGCTAGATGCCGTCACCACATCCTGTGGCAAGGAGTTCCACAGACCGACCACACGCTGAGTAAAGAAATATTTTCTTTTGTCTGTTCTAACTCTCCCAACACTCAATTTTAGTGGATGTCCCCTGGTTCTGGTGTTATGTGAGAGTGTAAAGAGCGTCTCCCTATCCACTCTGTCCATCCCCTGCATAATTTTGTATGTCTCAATCATGTCCCCCCTCAGGCGTCTCTTTTCTAGGCTGAAGAGGCCCAAACGCCATAGCCTTTCCTCATAAGGAAGGTGCCCCAGCCCAGTAATCATCTTAGTTGCCCTCTTTTGCACCTTTTCCATTTCCACTATATCCTTTTTGAGATGTGGCGACCAGAACTGGACACAATACTCCAGGTGTGGCCTTACCATCGATTTGTACAACGGCATTATAATATTAGCCGTTTTGTTCTCAATACCTTTTCTAATGATCCCAAGCATAGAATTGGCCTTCTTTACTGCCTCCGCAGATTGGATCGACACTTTCATCGACTTGTCCACCACTACCCCAAGATCTCTCTCCTGATCTGTCACAGACAGCTTAGAACCCATCAGCCTATATGTGACGTTTTGATTTTTTGCCCCAATGTGCATGACTTTACACTTACTTACATTGAAACACATCTGCCATTTTGCTGCCCATTCTGCCAGTCTGGAGAGATCCTTCTGGAGCTCCTCACAATCACTTCTGGTCTTCCCCACCCAGAAAAGTTTGGTGTCGTCTGCAAACTTAGCCATCTCACTGCACAACCCTGTCTCCAGGTCATTTATGAAGAGGTTGAAGAGCACCGGTCCCAGGACAGATCCTTGGGGCATAGCGCTTTTCACCTCTCTCCATTGTGAAAATTGCCCATTGACACCCACTTTCTGTTTCCTGCTCTTCAACCAGGTCTCAATCCAGGGGAGACCTGCCCTCTAATTCCCTGACTGTGGAGTTTTTTCAGTAGCTTACCTAGCTATGGGCCTTTCCCTGGACAACCTTCTGCCTTTTCAACTGAGTGCAGTGGCGTAGTTAGAGGGGGTGCAAAACACTAAGTTTTGCAGACACCAGAATGTGCCGTACAAGCGGCTCACCTCCATTTTGCTCCCATCTCCTGGAATGGCTCCAAAGGGGAATGGGAGGGGGCTCCTGCAAAATTTAGCACTTTGCACCCCCTCTAGCTAAACCACTGACTGTGTGCTTTAGTGTCCAAAGTGGTATAAGGATCTGTCATCTTGATGTGCTGACTTGGAAAACCAATCAATTTTCACACATGTCTAAAGCAGGGGTCCCAAACCGTTTTGCACCAGGATCCACTTTTTAAAACGACAGCCTGTCAGGATTCACCTACTTCTATGAGACTAAATAAAAAAGTTTCACTTTACCAGCCGTTCAAGCCTCTGTTTTTATCCTTTTTACTATGGTGGGAACATAGTGAATGCTCCTTATCCTGACCTGTGAAGTGGGCTGAAGCATGTCCACCTGGTCATGGGTAAATGCACAAGCGCTTCCCTGTTTCAGTTTCCATAGGGCTAAATTCATTTTCCTTGTTGGCTATCAGCTTGTTTCACAACCCACCATAAATCAGGCTGGTTTACCAGCCGCCGCACAACTTTGGAAATATCGCAAGGGATGGCTTAATATTCTTGAGGATGCCACTACGTTGTTTCAATGGGAACTTGTTTTATAACATGGCCATTGACAATATGCAGAGAGTGAGAGATGAGAGATCCACTGGTGGGTCCCGACCCACAGTTTCAAAACCATATGTCTAAAATAACAGTAATTCTGTCTGTTTGGTTCAATTAATGGTGTCGTCCAAGCAAAAAAAGCTTGCCAGACCTGTCAATGTGATGAGACATGGATACATTTTGGTGGTGGACTGATCAACCACTTTCTTCTGCTTGTGTAGTATGTAGTGGTGAGAGTGTCAGCCACGGACCTAGGAAACTGATGTTCCAATCCTCAATCAGCTATGAAGCTCACTGGGTGTTCTTAAGCCAATCACCCTCAGCCTAACCTATCTTACAGGGTTGTTGTGAAGATAAAGGGGGAAGAACTACCGGTATGTATGCTGCCCTGAAATCACTGAAGGAAATGAGGAATGTATGTCATATATTCATATATACCTATAGCCCAGGGATAAATGCATCTGTCTTCCAGAGAAGCCTTGTGTAGTGCAAGGTAATAGCAGCACTCCATTTCATTGTGGGGTTGGACTAGATGACCTTTAAGATCCCTTCCAACTCCATAATTCTATGCAAGGCTTCCTCATGCAAAAAAGTTCCTCATTCTGAGGATTTTATTCTGGCCAAGAGCCTGTGGACTTAAAGCAATCAAGATCACTTGAACGTATGATGGAAGAGAATGACTGACCCTAGAGATTTGGCTCGTCACTCTTCGGGTAGATGGATGTTGGAACATGCGAGGATATGTCCCATGTGGTCTCTAATCATGTGACATTCCAGGATGGCTCCGCAGCATATCATTACCAAAAACTGGTTGTGTTGAACAGGACTACACAGTATATATTTACGTAACCCAATCAAGCACACCTGCAGACACAGAATGGTTCACAGACAGGCAATTAAATGAAATTGCAGCTCTTTTTGCTCTGCTGAGTTTGGGGCGATGCTTTGGGGTGGTATCTGTCTTCAAATGTGACCCCTGGTTTGCTAGCGTTTTTCTAAACTCGAGCAGACAGCCAGCACATGCCTGAGCATCAGATGAAAGGACACGCTGGTGTAAAACTGCCCACAAACAATTGAATAGAAGGAAGTGTTCGTCACTGACTTTTCCTCCTGTGAAGGCATATTTCCTTCCTAGGCTTCGCTTCGCTTGTCTGGGGTATGCACTTTAAAAAAAAAAAAAAAGCGAGAAGCAATGGAAGTTAGAGGGAAAATGGAGACACTATTTCACGTCCTAATTTTTACCTGCCTGGCCTTCGAGTTCTCGGGTAAGTACCACTCCTCTCCAATTTCATGTTTCATTCTCATTGTGACTGTGATTCGCAAATGTTGTTGGGAGTTGTCCCCATCTTCCTGAGAGAGGCTGATCTCCGAGCTCGAGTTTATACGAGAGGAATAGAGGGATGGGCCAATCCGTTCCAGGATTGTTTAGATTTCATTCCAAAAGAAAAAATAAACTTTCTTTTTTTTGGTGCCGTTGCTTCATTCTTGGAGAGGTTCTCCCACTGGACACTTCGTTTGGTCCAAATAGATTGCGAGAGGGAGACTCCGCCTGTATTTATGCTTGGTGAAGATTATAAAACCAGAGGCTTACAGACATATATTGCAGTACTTAGAATTTGCTGTGAGAACTTCTTCCCCAGCCACTTGGAAATCTAACATCACACCAAGGATGTCTGGGCATATTTTAAATACTTTCGCTGTTTTGCCGATGATGAGACTTTTCACTGAACAATTGGCTCCCAAAACAAGACAGAAATTGTATGTGCTCCAAAGAGTGATGTATTAGGGCTCGATAGACTTTATTTGGTTGGGGGATTATTCTTGACTCTCACTACTGTGAGCTTGTTGTCTACAGTGGCATAGTTAGAGGGGGTGCAAAGCACTCAATTTTGCAAGCGGCCCCCTCCCCCTTGGGGCCCGCAAGAGCAAAATGGAGGCCCCCTGCAAAACTTAGTACTTTGCACCCCCTCGAGCTATGCCACTGGTTGTATGTATTGCAAAAGTGTGATTACTTTTCATGCGCATGAAATGAGTGCAAGTACACAACAGATTCGGGCAACCCTTTTGGGGATTGCTGGTTGCAAACCCTTTAAAAAGGAATGGTCAAGAGTCTGGCTTATGTAAAGTTGGGAAACGAACCCAAAGGTGATTGATATGTTCTATGTCAGGGGTGCTCAATAGGTGGATCACGATCTACCGGTAGATCGCGAGGCAAAATGAGTAGATCGCGGAGTGCCGACCCCCCCCCCTTCAGGTGCCTCTGGGAGGAAACGCCGGGAGTAAGGCCCATTGTACTCAATGGGGCTTACTCCCAGGTAAGTGTGGCTAGGATGTTATATGTTATGATGGCGTGAACATTGTAAAAAAAACTCTGGTAGATCTCCGGGCCTTGCTGGGTTTCAAAGTAGCTCTCGAGCCAAAAAAGTATGAGCACCCCTGTTCTATGTGGATCTTTTCTTGTTTGGAGGAAGATGGCAGTCAGAGAGGCTTCCGAAGCAGACAGAAAGTCAATAGCCCCTTGTCCAAAGCCCTGTTTTTAGGCAAATGCAAACGGCCACATCTGACCACCTTTACACAAGTGAGCTTCTTGGCTTGCTGACTGTTATATGTAGTCATTTATTTTGTTTAAAATACCTTGACTGCCTTTCAGTTCTAGACAAACTGGCAATAATTGTAACAGTTCAAGTAAGTCTTATTCTTTGGAGCAGTTCCTTGCCCACTGCAATGCCAAGATGCAGTGGTGTAGCTAGAGGGGGTGAAAAGTACTACGTTTTGCAGGGAGCCTTACCACATTGTACAAGCACCCCTCCCTCTCCCCATCCGAGCCATCCCTGGCAGGGGGAGCAAAATGGAGGCATTTGTCTCCCTGCCTCCCTGCATTTACCTCCTTCTGCTCCCCCCACTCAGGGAGGGGAGGGGCCATGTGCATGCTGCAGTGAGGCTCCCTGCCAAACTTAGTGCTTAGTACCCCCTCTAGCTACACCACTGCCAAGATAAAAAAAAAATTCTGCTCTGACTGTTTTCTCCCAACTTTATTTCTTCTAAATCTATACGTAGAACTTTAGATAGTTCCAGGGCAGGGAGATAAAACGGTTTTTCTTAATCTGACTTATCTTAATGGTCAATTTGTACTGATGTTGTCATGGTGTTATCACAGCAGCATGTGTCATTTGTACGGGTCCTTCCCCTTCCAGGCAGTTTTCTGATTATCCACGAACTAAAGCAGCAATGCGTTTACGAGAGCAACACAAAAGTACACGTGGAAAAATGCGACATCGCCAACCTCAACCAGCAGTGGAGCTGGATAAAGCACGAGAAGCTCCTCCACGTCCAGTCAGGCCAGTGCCTGGCCTTCAACAGGACTCTGCCTGCGCATTCCCGCAGAGCTGTGGTTGCCAACTGCTCCGAGGCACCCAGCTGGACCTGTCACAGCAAGGAAGGCCTCCTGGAGGTGAAGAACAATTCTCTGTTTCTCAAGAAGCAAAACACAAAGGTGGTCGTGAAGATCGGTAGGAAGCACCCCGACAGCTGGAAGAAAATTGAGGTCAACCAGAACGGAGAGCTGGTCCATAAAAATCTGTGCTCCAGAGGTAAGCTGCACCTGTTCAGAAGTTTCCCGAGAATGTTTGGCACCCACCGGTTTTGATCGATTGGTTTTAATTCGTGGCAGACGTGGCAGAATAAATGGCACGGAACAATGGAAAGCTATTCAGGCTAGGTTGGTTGGCAGCCTTCAGTCTCGAGAGACTATGGTATAAGCCTACAGCACCCGGTATTCCCAAGTGGTCTCCCATCCAAGTACTAACCAGGCCTGACCCTGCTTAGCTTCCAAGATCAGATGAGATTGGGCATGTGCAGGGTAACAGTTGCTGGTAAAAATAACATTTCAAGGACAGGAAATAGAAATGTCTTCTTACAGGGCAGTACAGCGAGGCCGCTTGGGGGTAAGATGTCATTTTTCACTTTACCTTAAGTAACTCCCCAGTCTGCTCTATGGGGCTATTCGGATCTATTTAGCTGGTGCAAATCTGAGAAGCCCCCATAGGGCTGCCCGGCCTGGAAGTGGGGGTTAGGATAAGGCGTGTGCTGTCACCGCCAATTCCTCCCCCTTCCCAGGCCCAATCCTTCCCCACTCTGTCCTCCCTGCCCAGAAACACCCACTTTCACACCACTTTCCCGCAACCCACTTCCACTCTCCGTGCTGCCCAGTGCCGGCTCTCAAGTAGCCGCAAATGTGCTTGACGGCACATTTGCAACCCTCAGAGCCCGCGCAGGAGGTCTGAGCAGCCCCATCCTACTCCAGTGTGTACAAATTGCACAGGCAGAGCTTATTTGCAGACGATTTGTACACACATCATCTCTCTTTACAGCTTCAGATCCACGCGTGCTTGAGTCAGGGTCTGGGCAGCAGGCATGATTCTGCTCACCCCTGTTGGCAACCTTCAGTCTCAAAAGACTGTGGTATCGCGCTCTGAAAGGTGGTTCTGGCACAGCATCTCGTGTGGCTGAAAAGGCCAATTCGGGAGTGACAATCCCTTCCACACTGGGAGCAAGTGCAGTCTGTCCCTGGTCTGTCTCCCTGGCTATGGGCCTTCCTTCTTTGCCTCTTAGCCTCAGACTGTTGGCCAAGTGTCTCTTCAAACTGGGAAAGGCCATGCTGCACAGCCTGCCTTCAAGCGGGCCGCTCAGAGGCCAGGGTTTCCCACTTGTTGAGGTCCACTCCTAAGGCCTTCAGATCCCTCTTGCAGATGTCCTTGTATCATATTCGTAAAGATGTCCTGTGAACAAAGGCCAAAGGGTCAGACTAACAGTCCTTCTGGGACATTTTGCCTACCGATAGTGTCTACTACATCAGGGGTACTTAGAAGCATGATGCTGTCCCAGTAGAGCATGATGCCTCATGGGGGTGCATAGGCAGTATCCTCATCAATCCTCCGTTGTCCTCTGCATCTGATAGTCAGAGGAGATGCACTATGAAAATGGCTGCTGTACATCTGGGTGTTGATGGACCCAGACTCTTTGTATTCAAACGTTTAAATCCATTTTTGCTCAGTGATTACTATCTTTTTGAAAACTGATGGTAGCTCTTGGGCTTGGCATCTTACACTTATTTG